>NW_027552218.1:0-37873 GCF_045843805.1 Urocitellus parryii
AATGAAAGTTATTCTCGTCAGTCCTCTGCTTGGGGCTACTTCCATAGGACACAAACCATAGCCAAAGAACTTGGAACTACATTATTGTGCCAAGTTTCAAAGAGCTACAACAAACCGAGTTTGATTTAGATTTCCAACAACATGTATCCATATAGGAGAAAACAGAGTGAAAACTAAACATGAAAACGGTTACTGCAAAGGAACGGTTTAACCTAGAAGAACGAAATTTGGTGAGCCAAGTGGGACTGCTGTACTGATCATTAAATGGAAGTATCATCAAGTTTGGGTGACAAAAATGTTTGCTGAGATTTCAGGAAACTCGTAGTTTTTTGGAAGCTTGGCAACCCCTTTCAATGAAAGTGATTCTCGTCAGTCTCTGCTTGGGGCTACTTCCATAGGACACAAACCATAGCAGAGAACTTGGAACTACATTATTGTGCCAAGTTTCACAGAGCTAGCACCAACCATGTTTGATTTAGAGTTCCAACTACATGTATCCATATAGGAGAAAACATAGTGAAACCTAAACATGAAAACGGTTACAGCAAAGGAACGGTTTAACCTAGAAGAACGAAATTTGGTGAGCCAAGTGGGACTGGTGTACTAATCATTAAATGGATGTATCATCAAGATTGGGTGAAAAAATGTTTGCTGAGATTTCATGGAACTCGTAGTTTTTTGGAAGCTTGGCAACCCTTTCAATGAAAGTGATTCTCGTCAGTCTCTGCTTGGGTCTACTTCCATAGGACACAAACCATTGCCATAGAACTTGGAACTACATTATTGTGCCAAGTTTCAAAGAGCTAGCACAAACCGTGTTTGATTTAGAGTTCCAACTACATGTATACATATAGGAGAAATCAGAGTGAAACCTAAACATGAAAACGGTTCCTGCAAAGGAACGGTTTAACCTAGAAGAACGAAATTTGGTGAGCCAAGTGGGACTGGTGTACTGATCATTACCTGAAAGTATCATCAAGATTGGGTGAAAAAAAGGTTTGCTGAGATTTCAGGAAACTCGTAGTTTTTTGGAAGCTTGGCAACCCCTTTCAATGAAAGTGATTCTCGTCAGTCTCTCTTTGGGGTTACTTCCATAGGACACAAACCATAGCCATAGAACATGGAACTACATTATTGTGCCAAGTTTCAAAGAGCTAGCACAAACCGTGTTTTATTTAGAGTTCCAAATACATGTATCCATATAGGAGAAAACAGAGTGAAACCTAAACATGAAAACGGTTACTGCAAAGGAACGGTTTAACCTAGAAGAACGAAATTTGGTCAGCCAAGTGGGACTGCTGTACTGATCATTACCTGCAATTATCATCAATATTGGGTGAAAAAATATTTGCTGAGATTTCAGGAAACTCATAGTTTTTTGGAAGCTTGGCAACCCTTTCAATGAAAGTGATTCTCGTCAGTCTCTGCTTGGGGCTACTTCCATAGGACACAAACCATAGCCAGAGAACTTGGAACTACATTATTGTGCCAAGTTTCACAGAGCTAGCACCAACCCGTGTTTGATTTAGAGTTCCAACTACATGTATCCATATAGGAGAAAACACAGTGAAACCTAAACATGAAAACGGTTACGGCAAAGGAACGGTTTAACCTAGAAGAACGAAATTTGGTGAGCCAAGTGGGACTGGTGTACTAATCATTAAATGGATGTATCATCAAGATTGGGTGAAAAAATGTTTGCTGAGATTTCATGAAACTCGTAGTTTTTTGGAAGCTTGGCAACCCCTTTCAATGAAAGTGATTCTCGTCAGTCTCTGCTTGGGTCTACTTCCATAGGACACAAACCATTGCCATAGAACTTGGAACTACATTATTGTGCCAAGTTTCACAGAGCTAGCACAAACCGTGTTTGATTTAGAGTTCCAACTACATGTATCCATATAGGAGAAAACAGAGTGAAACCTAAACATGAAAACGGTTCCTGCACAGCAACGGTTTAACCTAGAAGAACGAAACTTGGTCAGCCAAGTTGGACTGGTGTACTGATCAGTACCTGCAAGTATCAAGTTTGGGTGAAAAAATGTTTGCTGAGATTACAGGAAACTCGTAGTTTTTTGGAAGCTTGGCAACCCCTTTCAATGAAAGTGATTCTCGTCAGTCTCTGCTTGGGGCTACTTCCATAGGACACAAACCATAGCCATAGAACTTGGAACTACATTATTGTGCCAAGTTTCAAAGAGCTAGCACAAACCGTGTTTGATTGAGAGTTCCAACTACATGTATCCATATAGGAGAAAACAGACTGAAACCTAAACATGAAAACGGTTACTGCAAAGGAACGGTTTAACCTAGAAGAACGAAATTTGGTGAGCCAAGTGGGACTGCTGTACTGATCATTACCTGCAAGTATCATCAATATTGGGTGAAAAAATGTTTGCTGAGATTTCAGGAAACTCATAGTTTTTTGGAAGCTTGGCAACCCTTTCAATGAAAGTGATTCTCGTCAGTCTCTGCTTGGGGCTACTTCCATAGGACACAAACCATAGCCATAGAACTTGGAACTACATTATTGTGCCAAGTTTCAAAGAGCTAGCAGAAACCGTGTTTGATTTAGAGTTCCAACTACATGTATCCATATAGGAGAAAACAGAGTGAAACCTAAACATGAAAACGGTTACTGCAAATGAACGGTTTAACCTAGAAGAACGAAACTTGGTCAGCCAAGTGGGACTGGTGTACTGATCAGTACCTGCAAGTATCATCAAGATTGGGTGAAAAAATGTTTGCTGAGATTTCAGGAAACTCGTAGTTTTTTGGAAGCTTGTCAACCCCTTTCAATGAAAGTGATTCTCGTCAGTCTCTGCTTGGGGCTACTTCAATAGGACACAAACCATAGCCATAGAACTTGGAACTACATTATTGTGCCAAGTTTCAAAGAGCTAGCACAAACCGTGTTTTGATTTAGAGTTCCAACTACATGTATCCATATAGGAGAAAACAGAGTGAAACCTAAACATGAAAACGGTTACTGCAAAGGAACGGTTTAACCTAGAAGAACGAAACTTGGTCAGCCAAGTTGGACTGGTGTACTGATCATTACCTGCAAGTATCATCAAGATTGGGTGAAAAAATGTTTGCTGAGATTTCAGGAAACTCGTAGTTTTTTGGAAGCTTGGCAACCCCTTTCAATGAAAGTGATTCTCGTCAGTCTCTGCTTGGGGCTACTTCCATAGGACACAAACCATAGCCATAGAACTTGGAACTACATTATTGTGCCAAGTTTCAAAGAGCTAGCACAAACCGTGTTTGATTTAGAGTTCCAAATACATGTATCCATATAGGAGAAAACAGACTGAAACCTAAACATGAAAACGGTTACTGCAAAGGAATGGTTTAACCTAGAAGAACGATATTTGGTGAGCAAAGTGGGACTGGTGTACTGATCATTACCTGCAAGTATCATCAAGACTGGGTGAAAAAATGTTTGATGATTTCAGGAAACTCGTACTTTTTTGGAAGCTTCGCAACCCCTTTCAATGAAAGTGATTCTCACCAGTCTCTGCTTGGGGCTACTTCCATGGAACACAAACCATAGCCAGAGAACTTGGAACTACATTATTGTGCCAAGTTTCAAAGAGCTAGAACAAACTGTGTTTGATTTAGAGTTCCAACTACATGTATCCATATAGGAGAAAACAGAGTGAAACCTAAACATGAAAACGGTTACTGCAAAGGAATGGTTTAACCTAGAAGAACGAAATTTGGTGAGCCAAGTGGGACTGGTGTACTGATCATTACCTGCAAGTATCATCACGATTGGGTGAAAAACTGTTTGCTGAGATTTCAGGAAACTCGTAGTTTTTTGGAAGCTTGGCAACCCCTTTCAATGAAAGTGATTCTCGTCAGTCTCTGCTTGGGGCTACTTCCATAGGACACAAACCATAGCCATAGAACTTGGAACTACGTTATTGTGACATGTTTCAAAGAGCTAGCACAAACCGTGTTTGATTTAGAGTTCCAACTACATGTATCCATATAGGAGAAAACATAGTGAAACCTAAACATGAAAACGGTTACGGCAAAGGAACGGTTTAACCTAGAAGAACGAAATTTGGTGAGCCAAGTGGGACTGGTGTACTAATCATTAAATGGATGTATCATCAAGATTCGGTGAAAAAATGTTTGCTGAGATTTCATGAAACTCGTAGTTTTTTGGAAGCTTGGCAACCCCTTTCAATGAAAGTCATCCTCGTCAGTCTCTGCTTGGGGCTAATTCCATAGGACATAAACCATAGCCAGAGAACTTGGAACTACATTATTGTGCCAAGTTTCATAGAGCTAGCACAAACCGTGTTTGATTTAGAGATCCAACTACATGTATCCATATAGGAGAAAACAGAGTGAAACCTAAACATGAAAACGGTTGCTGCAAAGGAACGGTTTAACCTAGAAGAACGAAATTTGGTGAGAAAAGTGGGATTGGTGTACTGATCAGTACCTGCAAGTATCATCAAGTTTGGGTGAAAAAAATGTTTGTTGAGATTACAGGAAACTCGTAGTTTTTTGGAAGCTTGGCAACCCCTTTCAATGAAAGTGATTCTCGTCAGTCTCTGCTTGGGGCTACTTCCATAGGACACAAACCATAGCCATAGAACTTGGAACTACATTATTGTGCCAAGTTTCAAAGAGCTAGCACAAACCGTGTTTGATTTAGAGTTCCAACTACATGTATCCATATAGGAGAAAACAGACTGAAACCTAAACATGAAAACGGTTACTGCAAAGGAACGGTTTAACCTAGAAGAACGAAATTTGGTGAGCCAAGTGGGACTGCTGTACTGATCATTACCTGCAAGTATCATCAATATTGGGTGAAAAAATGTTTGCTGAGATTTCAGGAAACTCATAGTTTTTTGGAAGCTTGGCAACCCTTTCAATGAAAGTGATTCTCGTCAGTCTCTGCTTGGGGCTACTTCCATAGGACACAAACCATAGCCATAGAACTTGGAACTACATTATTGTGCCAAGTTTCAAAGAGATAGCACAAACCGTGTTTGATTTAGAGTTCCAACTACATGTATCCATATAGGAGAAAACAGAGTGAAACCTAAACATGAAAACGGTTACTGCAAAGGAACGGTTTAACCTAGAAGAACGAAACTTGGTCAGCCAAGTGGGACTGGTGTACTGATCAGTACCTGCAAGTATCATCAAGATTGGGTGAAAAAATGTTTGCTGAGATTTCAGGAAACTCGTAGTTTTTTGGAAGCTTGTCAACCCCTTTCAATGAAAGTGATTCTCGTCAGTCTCTGCTTGGGGCTACTTCAATAGGACACAAACCATAGCCATAGAACTTGGAACTACATTATTGTGCCAAGTTTCAAAGAGCTAGCACAAACCGTGTTTGATTTAGAGTTCCAACTACATGTATCCATATAGGAGAAAACAGAGTGAAACCTAAACATGAAAACGGTTACTGCAAAGGAACGGTTTAACCTAGAAGAACGAAAATTGGTCAGCCAAGTTGGACTGGTGTACTGATCAGTACCTGCAAGTATCATCAAGTTTGGGTGAAAAAATGTTTGCTGAGATTTCAGGAAACTCGTAGTTTTTTGGAAGCTTGGCAACCCCTTTCAATGAAAGTGATTCTCGTCAGTCTCTGCTTGGGGCTACTTCCATAGGACACAAACCATAGCCATAGAACTTGGAACTACATTATTGTGCCAAGTTTCAAAGAGCTAGCACAAACCGTGTTTGATTTAGAGTTCCAACTACATGTATCCATATAGGAGAAAACAGACTGAAACCTAAACATGAAAACGGTTACTGCAAAGGAATGGTTTAACCTAGAAGAACGATATTTTGGTGAGCAAAGTGGGACTGGTGTACTGATCATTAAATGGAAGTATTATCAAGAATGGGTGAAAAAATGTTTGCTGAGATTTCAGGAAACTCCTAGTTTTTTGGTAGCTTGGCAACCCCTTTCAATGAAAGTGATTTTCACCAGTCTCTGCTTGGGGCTACTTCCATAGGACACAAACCATAGCCAGAGAACTTGGAACTACATTATTGTGCCAAGTTTCAAAGTGCTAGAGCAAACTGTGTTTGATTTAGAGTTCCAACTACATGTATCCATATAGGAGAAAACAGAGTGAAACGTAAACATGAAAACGGTTACTGCAAAGGAATGGTTTAACCTAGAAGAACGAAATTTGGTGAGCCAAGTGGGACTGGTGTACTGATTATTACCTGCAAGTATCATCACGATTGGGTCAAAAACTGTTTGCTGAGATTTCAGGAAACTCGTAGTTTTTTGGAAGCTTGGCAACCCCTTTCAATGAAAGAGATTCTCGTCAGTCTCTGCTTGGGGCTACTTCCATAGGACACAAACCATAGCCATAGAACTTGGAACTACGTTATTGTGACATGTTTCAAAGAGCTAGCACAAACCGTGTTTGATTTAGAGTTCCAACTACATGTATCCATATAGGAGAAAACATAGTGAAACCTAAACATGAAAACGGTTACGGCAAAGGAACGGTTTAACCTAGAAGAACGAAATTTGGTGAGCCAAGTGGGACTGGTGTACTAATCATTAAATGGATGTATCATCAAGATTCGGTGAAAAAATGTTTGCTGAGATTTCATGAAACTCGTAGTTTTTTGGAAGCTTGGCAACCCCTTTCAATGAAAGTCATCCTCGTCAGTCTCTGCTTGGGGCTAATTCCATAGGACATAAACCATAGCCAGAGAACTTGGAACTACATTATTGTGCCAAGTTTCACAGAGCTAGCACAAACCGTGTTTGATTTAGAGTTCCAACTACATGTATCCATATAGGAGAAAACAGAGTGAAACCTAAACATGAAAACGGTTGCTGCAAAGGAACGGTTTAACCTAGAAGAACGAAATTTGGTGAGAAAAGTGGGATTGGTGTACTGATCAGTACCTGCAAGTATCATCAAGTTTGGGTGAAAAAATGTTTGCTGAGATTACAGGAAACTCGTAGTTTTTTGGAAGCTTGGCAACCCCTTTCAATGAAAGTGATTCTCGTCAGTCTCTGCTTGGGGCTACTTCCATAGGACACAAACCATAGCCATAGAACTTGGAACTACATTATTGTGCCAAGTTTCAAAGAGCTAGCACAAACCGTGTTTGATTTAGAGTTCCAACTACATGTATCCATATAGGAGAAAACAGACTGAAACCTAAACATGAAAACGGTTACTGCAAAGGAACGGTTTAACCTAGAAGAACGAAATTTGGTGAGCCAAGTGGGACTGCTGTACTGATCATTACCTGCAAGTATCATCAATATTGGGTGAAAAATGTTTGCTGAGATTTCAGGAAACTCATAGTTTTTTGGAAGCTTGGCAACCCTTTCAATGAAAGTGATTCTCGTCAGTCTCTGCTTGGGGCTACTTCCATAGGACACAAACCATAGCCATAGAACTTGGAACTACATTATTGTGCCAAGTTTCAAAGAGCTAGCAGAAAACCGTGTTTGATTTAGAGTTCCAACTACATGTATCCATATAGGAGAAAACAGAGTGAAACCTAAACATGAAAACGGTTACTGCAAAGGAACGGTTTAACGTAGAAGAACGAAACTTGGTCAGCCAAGTTGGACTGGTGTACTGATCAGTACCTGCAAGTATCATCAAGTTTGGGTGAAAAAATGTTTGCTGAGATTTCAGGAAACTCGTAGTTTTTTGGAAGCTTGGCAACCCCTTTCAATGAAAGTGATTCTCGTCAGTCTCTGCTTGGGGCTACTTCCATAGGACACAAACCATAGCCATAGAACTTGGAACTACATTATTGTGCCAAGTTTCAAAGAGCTAGCACAAACCGTGTTTGATTTAGAGTTCCAACTACATGTATCCATATAGGAGAAAACAGACTGAAACCTAAACATGAAAATGGTTACTGCAAAGGAAACGGTTTAACTAGAAGAACGATATTTGGTGAGCAAAGTGGGACTGGTGTACTGATCATTACCTGCAAGTATCATCAAGACTGGGTGAAAAAATGTTTGATGATTTCAGGAAATTCGTACTTTTTGGAAGCTTCGCAACCCCTTTCAATGAAAGTGATTCTCACCAGTCTCTGCTTGGGGCTACTTCCATAGGACACAAACCATAGCCAGAGAACTTGGAACTACATTATTGTGCCAAGTTTCAAAGAGCTAGAACAAACTGTGTTTGATTTAGAGTTCCAACTACATGTATCCATATAGGAGAAAACAGAGTGAAACCTAAACATGAAAACGGTTACTGCAAAGGAATGGTTTAACCTAGAAGAACGAAATTTGGTGAGCCAAGTGGGACTGGTGTACTGATCATTACCCGCAAGTATCATCACGATTGGGTCAAAAACTGTTTGCTGAGATTTCAGGAAACTCGTAGTTTTTTGGAAGCTTGGCAACCCCTTTCAATGAAAGTGATTCTCGTCAGTCTCTGCTTGGGGCTACTTCCATAGGACACAAACCATAGCCATAGAATTGGAACTACGTTATTGTGACATGTTTCAAAGAGCTAGCACAAACCGTGTTTGATTTAGAGTTCCAAATACATGTATCCTTATAGGAGAAAACATAGTGAAACCTAAACATGAAAACGGTTACTGCAAAGGAACGGTTTAACATAGAAGAACGAAATTTGGTGAGCCAAGTGGGACTGGTGTACTAATCATTAAATGGATGTATCATCAAGATTCGGTGAAAAAATGTTTGCTGAGATTTCATGAAACTCGTAGTTTTTTGGAAGCTTGGCAACCCCTTTCAATGAAAGTCATCCTCGTCAGTCTCTGCTTGGGGCTAATTCCATAGGACATAAACCGTAGCCAGAGAACTTGGAACTACATTATTGTGCCAAGTTTCACAGAGCTAGCACAAACCGTGTTTGATTTAGAGTTCCAACTACATGTATCCATATAGGAGAAAACAGAGTGAAACCTAAACATGAAAACGGTTGCTGCAAAGGAACGGTTTAACCTAGAAGAACGAAATTTGGTGAGAAAAGTGGGATTGGTGTACTGATCAGTACCTGCAAGTATCATCAAGTTTGGGTGAAAAAATGTTTGCTGAGATTACAGGAAACTCGTAGTTTTTTGGAAGCTTGGCAACCCCTTTCAATGAAAGTGATTCTCGTCAGTCTCTGCTTGGGGCTACTTCCATAGGACACAAACCATAGCCATAGAACTTGGAACTACATTATTGTGCCAAGTTTCAAAGAGCTAGCACAAACCGTGTTTGATTTAGAGTTCCAACTACATGTATCCATATAGGAGAAAACAGAGTGAAACCTAAACATGAAAACGGTTACTGCAAAGGAACGGTTTAACCTAGAAGAACGAAACTTGGTCAGCCAAGTGGGACTGGTGTACTGATCAGTACCTGCAAGTATCATCAAGATTGGGTGAAAAAATGTTTGCTGAGATTTCAGGAAACTCGTAGTTTTTTGGAAGCTTGTCAGCCCCTTTCAATGAAAGTGATTCTCGTCAGTCTCTGCTTGGGGCTACTTCAATAGGACACAAACCATAGCCACAGAACTTGGAACTACATTATTGTGCCAAGTTTCAAAGAGATACCACAAACCGTGTTTGATTTACAGTTCCAACTACATGTATCCATATAGGAGAAAACAGAGTGAAACCTAAACATGAAAACGGTTACTGCAAAGGAACGGTTTAACCTAGAAGAACGAAACTTGGTCAGCCAAGTTGGACTGGTGTACTGATCAGTACCTGCAAGTATCATCAAGTTTGGGTGAAAAAATGTTTGCTGAGATTTCAGGAAACTCGTAGTTTTTTGGAAGCTTGGCAACCCCTTTCAATGAAAGTGATTCTCGTCAGTCTCTGCTTGGGGCTACTTCCATAGGACACAAACCATAGCCATAGAACTTGGAACTACATTATTGTGCCAAGTTTCAAAGAGCTAGCACAAACCGTGTTTGATTAGAGTTCCAACTACATGTATCCATATAGGAGAAAACAGACTGAAACCTAAACATGAAAATGGTTACTGCAAAGGAACGGTTTAACCTAGAAGAACGATATTTGGTGAGCAAAGTGGGACTGGTGTACTGATCATTACCTGCAAGTATCATCAAGACTGGGTGAAAAAATGTTTGATGATTTCAGGAAATTCGTACTTTTTTGGAAGCTTCGCAACCCCTTTCAATGAAAGTGATTCTCACCAGTCTCTGCTTGGGGCTACTTCCATAGGACACAAACCATAGCCAGAGAACTTGGAACTACATTATTGTGCCAAGTTTCAAAGAGCTAGAACAAACTGTGTTTGATTTAGAGTTCCAACTACATGTATCCATATAGGAGAAAACAGAGTGAAACCTAAACATGAAAACGGTTACTGCAAAGGAATGGTTTAACCTAGAAGAACGAAATTTGGTGAGCCAAGTGGGACTGGTGTACTGATCATTACCCGCAAGTATCATCACGATTGGGTCAAAAACTGTTTGCTGAGATTTCAGGAAACTCGTAGTTTTTTGGAAGCTTGGCAACCCCTTTCAATGAAAGTGATTCTCGTCAGTCTCTGCTTGGGGCTACTTCCATAGGACACAAACCATAGCCATAGAATTGGAACTACGTTATTGTGACATGTTTCAAAGAGCTAGCACAAACCGTGTTTGATTTAGAGTTCCAAATACATGTATCCTTATAGGAGAAAACATAGTGAAACCTAAACATGAAAACGGTTACTGCAAAGGAACGGTTTAACATAGAAGAACGAAATTTGGTGAGCCAAGTGGGACTGGTGTACTAATCATTAAATGGATGTATCATCAAGATTCGGTGAAAAAATGTTTGCTGAGATTTCATGAAACTCGTAGTTTTTTGGAAGCTTGGCAACCCCTTTCAATGAAAGTCATCCTCGTCAGTCTCTGCTTGGGGCTAATTCCATAGGACATAAACCGTAGCCAGAGAACTTGGAACTACATTATTGTGCCAAGTTTCACAGAGCTAGCACAAACCGTGTTTGATTTAGAGTTCCAACTACATGTATCCATATAGGAGAAAACAGAGTGAAACCTAAACATGAAAACGGTTGCTGCAAAGGAACGGTTTAACCTAGAAGAACGAAATTTGGTGAGAAAAGTGGGATTGGTGTACTGATCAGTACCTGCAAGTATCATCAAGTTTGGGTGAAAAAATGTTTGCTGAGATTACAGGAAACTCGTAGTTTTTTGGAAGCTTGGCAACCCCTTTCAATGAAAGTGATTCTCGTCAGTCTCTGCTTGGGGCTACTTCCATAGGACACAAACCATAGCCATAGAACTTGGAACTACATTATTGTGCCAAGTTTCAAAGAGCTAGCACAAACCGTGTTTGATTTAGAGTTCCAACTACATGTATCCATATAGGAGAAAACAGAGTGAAACCTAAACATGAAAACGGTTACTGCAAAGGAACGGTTTAACCTAGAAGAACGAAACTTGGTCAGCCAAGTGGGACTGGTGTACTGATCAGTACCTGCAAGTATCATCAAGATTGGGTGAAAAAATGTTTGCTGAGATTTCAGGAAACTCGTAGTTTTTTGGAAGCTTGTCAGCCCCTTTCAATGAAAGTGATTCTCGTCAGTCTCTGCTTGGGGCTACTTCAATAGGACACAAACCATAGCCACAGAACTTGGAACTACATTATTGTGCCAAGTTTCAAAGAGATACCACAAACCGTGTTTGATTTACAGTTCCAACTACATGTATCCATATAGGAGAAAACAGAGTGAAACCTAAACATGAAAACGGTTACTGCAAAGGAACGGTTTAACCTAGAAGAACGAAACTTGGTCAGCCAAGTTGGACTGGTGTACTGATCAGTACCTGCAAGTATCATCAAGTTTGGGTGAAAAAATGTTTGCTGAGATTTCAGGAAACTCGTAGTTTTTTGGAAGCTTGGCAACCCCTTTCAATGAAAGTGATTCTCGTCAGTCTCTGCTTGGGGCTACTTCCATAGGACACAAACCATAGCCATAGAACTTGGAACTACATTATTGTGCCAAGTTTCAAAGAGCTAGCACAAACCGTGTTTGATTTAGTGTTCCAACTACATGTATCCGTATAGGAGAAAACAGACTGAAACCTAAACATGAAAACGGTTACTGCAAAGGAATGGTTTAACCTAGAAGAACGATATTTGGTGAGCAAAGTGGGACTGGTGTACTGATCATTACCTGCAAGTATCATCAAGACTGGGTGAAAAAATGTTTGATGATTTCAGGAAACTCGTACTTTTTTGGAAGCTTCGCAACCCCTTTCAATGAAAGTGATTCTCACCAGTCTCTGCTTGGGGCTACTTCCATAGGACACAAACCATAGCCAGAGAACTTGGAACTACATTATTGTGCCAAGTTTCAAAGAGCTAGAACAAACTGTGTTTGATTTAGAGTTCCAACTACATGTATCCATATAGGAGAAAACAGAGTGAAACCTAAACATGAAAACGGTTACTGCAAAGGAATGGTTTAACCTAGAAGAACGAAATTTGGTGAGCCAAGTGGGACTGGTGTACTGATCATTACCTGCAAGTATCATCACGATTGGGTGAAAAACAGTTTGCTGAGATTTCAGGAAACTCGTAGTTTTTTGGAAGGTTGGCAACCCCTTTCAATGAAAGTGATTCTCGTCAGTCTCTGCTTGGGGCTACTTCCATAGGACACAAACCATAGCCATAGAACTTGGAACTACGTTATTGTGACATGTTTCAAAGAGCTAGCACAAACCGTGTTTGATTTAGAGTTCCAACTACATGTATCCATATAGGAGAAAAACATAGTGAAACCTAAACATGAAAACGGTTACGGCAAAGGAACGGTTTAACCTAGAAGAACGAAATTTGGTGAGCCAAGTGGGACTGGTGTACTAATCATTAAATGGATGTATCATCAAGATTCGGTGAAAAAATGTTTGCTGAGATTTCATGAAACTCTTAGTTTTTTGGAAGCTTGGCAACCCCTTTCAATGAAAGTCATCCTCGTCAGTCTCTGCTTGGGGCTAATTCCATAGGACATAAACCATAGCCAGAGAACTTGGAACTACATTATTGTGCCAAGTTTCACAGAGCTAGCACAAACCGTGTTTGATTTAGAGTTCCAACTACATGTATCCATATAGGAGAAAACAGAGTGAAACCTAAACATGAAAACGGTTGCTGCAAAGGAATGTTTAACCTAGAAGAACGAAATTTGGTGAGAAAAGTGGGATTGGTGTACTGATCATTACCTGCAAGTATCATCACGATTGGGTGAAAAACTGTTTGCTGAGATTTCAGGAAACTCGTAGTTTTTGGAAGCTTGGCAACCCCTTTCAATGAAAGTGATTCTCGTCAGTCTCTGTTTGGGGTTACTTCCATCGGACACAAACCATAGCCAGAGAACTTGGAACTACATTATTTTGCCAAGTTTCACAGTGCTAGCACCAACTGTGTTTGATTTAGTGTTCCAACTACATGTATCCATATAGGAGAAAACATAGTGAAACCTAAACATGAAAACGGTTACGGCAAAGGAATGGTTTAACCTAGAAGAACGAAATTTGGTGAGCCAAGTGGGACTGGTGTACTAATCATTAAATGGATGTATCATCAAGATTGGGTGAAAAAATGTTTGCTGAGATTTCATGAAACTCGTAGTTTTTTGGAAGCTTGGCAACCCCTTTCAATGAAAGTGATTCTCGTCAGTCTCTGCTTGTGTCTACTTCCATAGGACACAAACCATTGCCATAGAACTTGGAACTACATTATTTTGCCAAGTTTCAAAGAGCTAGCACAAACCGTGTTTGATTTAGAGTTCCAACTACATGTATCCATATAGGAGAAAACAGAGTGAAACCTAAACATGAAAACGGTTACTGCAAAGCAACGGTTTAACCGAGAAGAACGAAATTTGGTGAGCATAGTGGGATTGCTGTACTGATCATACCTGCAGGTATCATCAAGATAGGGAGAAAAAATGTTTGCTGAGATTTCCGGAAACTCGCAGTTTTTTTGGAAACTTGGCAACAACTTTCAATGAAAAGTGATTCTCCTCAGTCTCTGCTTGGGGCTACTTCCATAGGACACAAACCATAACCATAGAACTTGGAACTACATTATTGTGCCAAGTTTCAAAGAGCTAGCACAAACCGTTTTTGATTTAGAGTTCCAACTACATGTATCTATATAGGAGAAAACAGAGTGAAACCTAAACATGAAAACGGTTACTGCAAAGCAAACGGTTTAACCTAGAAGAACGAAATTTGGTGAGCCAAGTGGGACTGGTGTACCGATCATTACCTGCAAGTATCATCAAGATTGGGTGAAAAAATGTTTCCTGAGATTTCAGGAAACTCGTAGTTTTTTGGACGCTTGGCATCCCTTTTCAATGAAAGTGATTCTCGTCAGTCTCTGTTTGGGGCTACTTCCATTGGACACAAATCATAGCCATAGAACTTGGAACTACATTATTGTGCCAAGGTTCAAAGAGCTAGCACAAACCGTGTTTGATTTAGAGTTCCAACTACATGTATCCATATAGGAGAAAACAGAGTGAAACCTAAACATGAAAACGGTTACTGCAAAGCAACGGTTTAAACCTAGAAGAACGAAATTTGGCGAGCCAAGTGGGACTGGTGTACTGATCATTACCTGCAAGTATCATCAAGATTGGGTGAAAAACTGTTTGCTGAGATTTCCGGAAACTCGTAGTTTTTTGGAAGCTTGGCAACCCCTTTCAATGAAAGTGATTCTCGTGTCTCTGCTTTGGGCTACTTCCATAGGACACAAACCATAGCCACAAAACTAGGAACTACATTATTGTGCCAAGTTTCAAAGATCAAGCACAAACCGTCTTTGATTTAGAGTTCCAACTACATGTATCAATATAGGAGAAAACAGAGTGAAACCTAAATATCAAAACGGTTACTGCAAAGAAATGGTTAAAGCTAGAAGATCAAAATTTGTTGAGCAAAGTGGGATTGGTGTACTGATCATTACCTGCAAGTATCATCATGATTGTGTGAAAAAATGTTTGCTGAAATTTCAGGAAACTCGTAGTTTTTTGGAAGCTTGGCAACCCCTTTCAATGAAAGTGATTCTCTTCAGTCTCTGCTTGGGGCTACTTCCATAGGACACAAACCATAGCCATAGATCTTGGAACTAGATTATTGTGCCAAGTTTCAAAGAGCTAGCACAAACCGTGTTTGATTTAGAGTTCCAACTACATGTATCCATATAGGAGAAAACAGAGTGAAACCTAAACATGAAAACGGTTACTGCAATGCAACGGTTTAACCTAGAAGAACGAAATTTGGTGAGCCAAGTGGGATTGCTGTACTGATCATTAAATGGAAGTATCATAAAGATTGGGAGAAAAAATGATTACTGAGATTTCAGGAAACTCGTAGTTTTTTGGAAGCTTGGCAAGCCCTTTCAATAAAAGTGATTCGCCTCAGTCTCTGCATGGGGCTACTTGCATAGGACACAAACCATAACGATAGAACTTGGAACTACATTATTGTGCCAAGTTTCAAAGAGCTAGCACAACCGTTTTTGATTTAGAGTTCCAATACATGTATCCATATAGGAGAAAACAGAGTGAAACCTAAACATGAAAACGGTTACTGCAAATGAACCGTTTAACCTAGAAGAAAAGATATTTGGTGAGCCAAGTGGGATTGGTGTACTGATTATTACCTGCAAGTACCATCCTGATTGGGTGAAAAAAATGTTTGCTGAGATTTCAGGAAACTCGTAGTTTTTTGGAAGCTTGGCAACCCCTTTCAATGAAAGTGATTCTCATCAGTCTCTGCTTGGGGCTCCTTCCATTGGACACAAACCATAGCCATAGAACATGGAACTACATTATTGTGCCAAGTTTCAAAGAGCTAGCACAAACCGTGTTTGATTTAGAGTTCCAACTACATGTATCCATATAGGAGAAAACAGAGTGAAACCTAAACATGAAAACGGTTACTGCAAAGGAACGGTTTAACCTAGAAGAACGAAATTTGGTGAGCCAAGTGGGACTGGTGTATTGATCCTTACCTACAAGTATCATCAAGATTGGGTGAAAAAAAGGTTTGCTGAGATTTCAGGAAACTCGTAGTTTTTTTGGAAGCTTGGCAACCCCTTTCAATGAAAGTGATTCTCATCAGTCTCTGCTTGGGCTACTTCCATTGGACATAAACCATAGCCAAAGAACTTGGAACTACATTATTGTGCCACGTTTCAAAGACCTAGCACAAACCGTGTTTGATTTAGAGTTTCCAACTACATGTATCCATATAGGAGAAATCAGAGTGAAACCTAAACATGAAAAACTGTTACTACAAAGGAACGGTTTAACCGAGAAGAACGAAATTTGGTGAGCATAGTGGGATGGTGTACTGATCATTAAATGGAAGTATCATCAATATGGGGTGAAAAAATGTTTGCTGAGATTGCAGGAAACTCGTAGTTTTTTGGAAGCTTGGCAACCCCTTTGAATGAAAGTGATTCTCGTCAGTCTCTGCTTGGGGATACTTCCATAGGACACAAACCATAGCGATAACAACTTGGAACTACATTATTGTGCCAAGTTTCAAAGAGCTAGCACAAACCGTGTTTGATTTAGAGTTCCAACTACATGTATCCATATAGGAGAAAACAGAGTGAAACTAAACATGAAACGGTTACTGCAAAGGAACGATTTAACCTAGAAGAAGGAAGTTTGGTGAGCCAAGTGGGATTGGTGTACTGATATTACCTGCCAGTATCATCAAGATTGGGTGAAAAAATCTTTGCTGAGATTTCAGGAAACTCGTAGTTTTTTTGGAAGCTTGGCAACCCCTTTCAATGAAAGTGATTCTCGTCAGTCTCTGCTTAGGGCTACTTCCATAGGACACAACCATAGCCATAGAACTTGGACCAACATTATTGTGCCAAGTTTCAAAGAGCTAGCACAAACCGTGTTTGATTTAGAGTTCCCACTACATGTATCCATATAGGAGAAAACCAGAGTGAAACCTAAACATGAAAAACGGTTACTGCAAATGAACCGTTTAACCTAGAAGAAAGATATTTGGTGAGCCAAGTGGGAATGGTGTACTGATCATTACCTGCAAGTACCATCCTGATTGGGTGAAAAAATGTTTGCTGAGATTTCAGGAAACTCGTAGTTTTTTGGAAGCTTGGCAACCTCTTTCAATGAAAGTGATTCTCGTCAGTCTGTGCTTGGGCCTACTTCCATAGGACACAAAGCATAGCCATAGAACTTGGAAATACATTATTGTGCCAAGTTTCAAAGAGCTAGCACAAAACCATGTTTGATTTAGAGTTCCAACTACATGTATCCATATAGGAGAAAACAGAGTGAAACCTAACATGAAAACGGTTACTGCAAAGGGACGGTTTAACCTAGAAGAACGAAATTTGGTGAGCCAAGTGGGACTGGTGTACTGATCATTACCTGCAAGATCATCAAGATTGGGTGAAAAAATGTTTGCTGATATTTCAGGAAACTCGTAGTTTTTTGGAATCTTGGCAACCCCTTTGAATGAAAGTGATTCTCGTTAGTCTCTCCTTGGGGCTACTTCCATAGCACACAAACCATAGCCATAGAACTTGGAACTACATAATTGTGCCAAATTTCAAAGAGGTAGCAGAAACCGTGTTTGATTTAGAGTTCCAAAAACATGTATCCATATAGGAGAAAACAGAGTGAAACCTAAACATGAAAACGGTTACTGCAAAGCAACGGTTTAACCTAGAAGAACGAAATTTGGCGAGCCAAGTGGGACTGGTGTACTGATCATTACCTGCAAGTATCATCAAGATTGGGTGAAAAACTGTTTGCTGAGATTTCCGGAAACTCGTAGTTTTTTGGAAGCTTGGCAACCCTTTCAATGAAAGTGATTCTCGTCAGTCTCTGCTTGGCGCTACTTCCATAGGACACAAACCATAGCCACAAAACTAGGAACTACATTATTGTGCCAAGTTTCAAAGATCAAGCACAAACGGTCTTTGATTTAGAGTTCCAACTACATGTATCAATATAGGAGAAAACAGAGTGAAACCTAAATATCAAAACGGTTACTGCAAAGAAATGGTTAAACCTAGAAGATCAAAATTTGTTGAGCAAAGTGGGATTGGTGTACTGATCATTACCTGCAAGTATCATCATGATTGTGTGAAAAAATGTTTGCTGAAATTTCAGGAAACTCGTAGTTTTTTGGAAGCTTGGCAACCCCTTTCAATGAAAGTGATTCTCTTCAGTCTCTGCTTGGGGCTACTTCCATAGGACACAAACCATAGCCATAGATCTTGGAACTAGATTATTGTGCCAAGTTTCAAAGAGCTAGCACAAACCGTGTTTGATATAGAGTTCCAACTACATGTATCCATATAGGAGAAAACAGAGTGAAACCTAAACATGAAAACGGTTACTGCAATGCAACGGTTTAACCTAGAAGAACGAAATTTGGTGAGCCAAGTGGGATTGCTGTACTGATCATTAAATGGAAGTATCATAAAGATTGGGAGAAAAAATGATTACTGAGATTTCAGGAAACTCGTAGTTTTTGGAAGCTTGGCAAGCCCTTTCAATAAAAGTGATTCGCCTCAGTCTCTGCGTGGGGCTACTTGCATAGGACACAAACCATAACGATAGAACTTGGAACTACATTATTGTGCCCAAGTTTCAAAGAGCTAACACAAACTGTTTTTGATTTAGAGTTCCAAATACATGTATCCATATAGGAGAAAACAGAGTGAAACCTAAAACATGAAAACGGTTACTGCAAATGAACCGTTAACCTAGAAGAAGATATTTGGTGAGCCAAGTGGGATTGGTGTACTGATTATTACCTGCAAGTACCATCCTGATTGGGTGAAAAATGTTGCTGAGATTTCAGGAAACTCGTAGTTTTTTGGAAGCTTGGCAACCCCTTTCAATGAAAGTGATTCTCATCAGTCTCTGCTTGGGGCTCCTTCCATTGGACACAAACCATAGCCATAGAACATGGAACTACATTATTGTGCCAAGTTTCAAAGAGCTAGCACAAACCGTGTTTGATTTAGAGTTCCAACTACATGTATCCATATAGGAGAAAACAGAGTGAAACCTAAACATGAAAACGGTTACTGCAAAGGAACGGTTTAACCTAGAAGAACGAAATTTGGTGAGCCAAGTGGGACTGGTGTATTGATCCTTACCTACAAGTATCATCAAGATTGGGTGAAAAAAAGGTTTGCTGAGATTTCAGGAAACTCGTAGTTTTTTGGAAGCTTGGCAACCCCTTTCAATGAAAGTGATTCTCATCAGTCTCTGCTTGGGGCTACTTCCATTGGACATAAACCATAGCCAAAGAACTTGGAACTACATTATTGTGCCAAGTTTCAAAGAGCTAGCACAAACCGTGTTTGATTTAGAGTTCCAACTACATGTATCCATATAGGAGAAAACAGGAGTGAAACCTAAACATGAAAACGGTTACTGCAAAGGGACGGTTTAACCTAGAAGAACGAAATTGGTGAGCCAAGTGGGACTGGTGTACTGATCAGTACCTGCAAGTATCATCAAGTTTGGGTGAAAAAATGTTTGCTGAGATTTCAGGAAACTCGTAGTTTTTTGGAAGCTTGGCAACCTCTTTCAATGAAAGTGATTCTTGTCAGTCTCTGCTGGGGCTACTTCCATAGGACACAAGCCATAGCGATAGAACATGGAACTACATTATTGTGCCAAAGTT
Organism: Urocitellus parryii; assembly: GCF_045843805.1. Lineage (NCBI taxonomy): Eukaryota > Metazoa > Chordata > Mammalia > Rodentia > Sciuridae > Urocitellus > Urocitellus parryii. The sequence continues at coordinate 19,680 of NW_027552218.1, forward strand.
TCAAAGAGCTAGCAAAAACCGTGTTTGATTTAAAGTTCCAAATATATGTATCCATATAGGAGAAAACAGAGTGAAACCTAAAACATGAAAACGGTTACTGCAAATCAACGGTTTAACCGAGAAGAACGAAATTTGGTGATCGTAGTGGGATTGCTGTACTGATCCATTACCTGCAAGTATCATCAAGATAGGGAGAAAAAATGTTTGCTGAGATTTCCGGAAACTCGTAGTTTTTTGGAAGCTTGGCAACAACTTTCAGTGAAAGTGATTCTCGTCAGTCTCTGCTTGGGGCTACTTCCATAGGACACAAACCATAGCCATAGAACTTGGAACTACATTATTGTGCCAAGTTTCAAAGAGCTAGCACAAACCCGTGTTTTATTTAGAGTTCCAACTACATGTATCCATATAGGAGAAAACAGAGTGAAACCTAAACATGGAAACGGTTACTGCAAAGGAACTGTTTAACCGAGAAGAACGAAATTTGGTGAGCATAGTGGGATTGGTGTACTGATCATTAAATGGAAGTATTATCAAGATTGGGTGAAAAAATGTTTGCTGAGATTTCAGGAAACTCCTAGTTTTTTGGTAGCTTGGCAACCCCTTTAAATGAAAGTGATTCTCATCAGTCTCTGCTTGGGGCTACTTCAATTGGAGACAAACCATAGCCATAGAACTTGGAACTACATTATTGTGCCAAGTTTCAAAGAGCTAGCACAAACCGTGTTTGATTTAGAGTTCCAACTACATGTATCCATATAGGAGAAATCAGAGTGAAACCTAAACATGAAAACGGTTACTGCAAAGGAACGGTTTAACCGAGAAGAACGAAATTTGGTGAGCATACTGGGATTGGTGTACTGATCATTAAATGGAAGTATCATCAATATGGGGTGAAAAAATGTTTGCTGAGATTTCAGGAAACTCGTAGTTTTTTGGAAGCTTGGCAACCCTTTGAATGAAAGTGATTCTCGTCAGTCTCTGCTTGGGGATACTTCCATAGGACACAAACCATAGCGATACAACTTGGAACTACATTATTGTGCCAAGTTTCAAAGAGCTAGCACAAACCGTGTTTGATTTAGAGTTCCAACTACATGTATCCATATAGGAGAAAACAGAGTGAAACCTAAACATGAAAACGGTTATTGCAAAGGAACGGTTTAACCTAGAAGAACGAAATTTGGTGAGCCAAGTGTGACTGGTGTCCTGATCATTACCTGCAAGTATCATCAAGATTGGGTGAAAAAATGTTTGCTGAGATTTCTGGAAACTCGTAGTTTTTTGGTAGCTTAGCAACCCCTTTCAATGAAAGTGACTCTCATCAGTCTCTGCTTGGCCTACTTCCATAGGACACAAACCATAACCATAGAACTTGGAACTACATTATTGTGCCAAGTTTCAAAGAGCTAGCACAAACGGTGTTTGATTTAGAGTTCCAAATACATGTATCGATATATGAGAAAACAGAGTGAAACCTAAACATGAAAACGGTTACTGCAAAGGAACGGTTTAACCTAGAAGAACGAAATTTGGTGAGCCAAGTGGGACTGGTGTATTGATCCTTACCTACAAGTATCATCAAGATTGGGTGAAAAAAAGGTTTGCTGAGATTTCAGGAAACTCGTAGTTTTTTGGAAGCTTGGCAACCCCTTTCAATGAAAGTGATTCTCATCAGTCTCTGCTTGGGGCTACTTCCATTGGACATAAACCATAGCCAAAGAACTTGGAACTACATTATTGTGCCACGTTTCAAAGACCTAGCACAAACCGTGTTTGATTTAGAGTTCCAACTACATGTATCCATATAGGAAGAAATCAGAGTGAAACCTAAACATGAAAACGGTTACTACAAAGGAACGGTTTAACCGAGAAGAACGAAATTTGGTGAGCATAGTGGGATTGGTGTACTGATCATTAAATGGAAGTATCATCAATATGGGGTGAAAAAATGTTTGCTGAGATTGCAGGAAACTCGTAGTTTTTTGGAAGCTTGGCAACCCCTTTGAATGAAAGTGATTCTTGTCAGTCTCTGCTTGGGGATACTTCCATAGGACACAAACCATAGCGATACAACTTGGAACTACATTATTGTGCCAAGTTTCAAAGAGCTAGCACAAACCGTGTTTGATTTAGAGTTCCAACTACATGTATCCATATAGGAGAAAACAGAGTGAAACCTAAACATGAAAACGGTTACTGCAAAGGAACGATTTAACCTAGAAGAAGGAAGTTTGGTGAGCCAAGTGGGATTGGTGTACTGATATTACCTGCCAGTATCATCAAGATTGGGTGAAAAAATGTTTGCTGAGATTTCAGGAAACTCGTAGTTTTTTGGAAGCTTGGCAACCCCTTTCAATGAAAGTGATTCTCGTCAGTCTCTGCTTGGGGCTACTTCCATAGGACACAAACCATAGCCATAGAACTTGGACCTACATTATTGTGCCAAGTTTCAAAGAGCTAGCACAAACCGTGTTTGATTTAGAGTTCCAACTACATGTATCCATATAGGAGAAAACAGAGTGAAACCTAAACATGAAAACGGTTACTGCAAATGAACCGTTTAACCTAGAAGAAAGATATTTGGTGAGCCAAGTGGGAATGGTGTACTGATCATTACCTGCAAGTACCATCCTGATTGGGTGAAAAAATGTTTGCTGAGATTTCAGGAAACTCGTAGTTTTTTGGAAGCTTGGCAACCTCTTTCAATGAAAGTGATTCTCGTCAGTCTGTGCTTGGGCCTACTTCCATAGGACACAAAGCATAGCCATAGAACTTGGAACTACATTATTGTGCCAAGTTTCAAAGAGCTAGCACAAACCGTGTTTGATTTAGAGTTCCAACTACATGTATCCATATAGGAGAAAACAGAGTGAAACCTAAACATGAAAACGGTTACTGCAAAGGGACGGTTTAACCTAGAAGAACGAAATTTGGTGAGCCAAGTGGGACTGGTGTACTGATCAGTACCTGCAAGTATCATCAAGTTTGGGTTAAAAAAATATTTGCTGAGATTTCAGGAAACTCGTAGTTTTTGGAAGCTTGGCAACCTCTTTCAATGAAAGTGATTCTTGTCAGTCTCTGCTGGGGCTACTTCCATAGGACACAAGCCATAGCGATAGAACATGGAACTACATTATTGTGCCAAGTTTCAAAGAGCTAGCAAAAACCGTGTTTGATTTAAAGTTCCAAATATATGTATCCATATAGGAGAAAACAGAGTGAAACCTAAACATGAAAACGGTTTACTGCAAATCAACGGTTTAACCGAGAAGAACGAATTTGGTGAGCGTAGTGGGATTGCTGTACTGATCATTACCTGCAAGTATCATCAAGATAGGGAGAAAAAATGTTTGCTGAGATTTCCGGAAACTCGTAGTTTTTTGGAAGCTTGGCAACAACTTTCAATGAAAGTGATTCTCGTCAGTCTCTGCTTGGGGCTACTTCCATAGGACACAAACCATAGCCATAGAACTTGGAACTACATTATTGTGCCAAGTTTCAAAGAGCTAGCACAAACCGTGTTTTATTTAGAGTTCCAACTACATGTATCCATATAGGAGAAAACAGAGTGAAACCTAAACATGGAAACGGTTACTGCAAAGGAACTGTTTAACCGAGAAGAACGAAATTTGGTGAGCATAGTGGGATTGGTGTACTGATCATTAAATGGAAGTATTATCAAGATTGGGTGAAAAAATGTTTGCTGAGATTTCAGGAAACTCCTAGTTTTTTGGTAGCTTGGCAACCCCTTTAAATGAAAGTGATTCTCATCAGTCTCTGCTTGGGGCTACTTCAATTGGAGACAAACCATAAGCCATAGAACTTGGAACTACATTATTGTGCCAAGTTTCAAAGAGCTAGCACAAACCGTGTTTGATTTAGAGTTCCAACTACATGTATCCATATAGGAGAAATCAGAGTGAAACCTAAACATGAAAACGGTTACTGCAAAGGAACGGTTTAACCGAGAAGAACGAAATTTGGTGAGCATACTGGGATTGGTGTACTGATCATTAAATGGAAGTATCATCAATATGGGGTGAAAAAATGTTTGCTGAGATTTCAGGAAACTCGTAGTTTTTTGGAAGCTTGGCAACCCCTTTGAATGAAAGTGATTCTCGTCAGTCTATGCTTTGGGCTACTTCCATAGGACACAAACCATAGCGATACAACTTGGAACTACATTATTGTGCCAAGTTTCAAAGACCTAGCACAAACCGTGTTTGATTTAGAGTTCCAACTACATGTATCCATATAGGAGAAAACAGAGTGAAACCTAAACATGAAACGGTTATTGCAAAGGAACGGTTTAACCTAGAAGAACGAAATTTGGTGAGCCAAGTGTGACTGGTGTCCTGATCATTACCTGCAAGTATCATCAAGATTGGGTGAAAAAATGTTTGCTGAGATTTCTGGAAACTCGTAGTTTTTTGGTAGCTTAGCAACCCCTTTCAATGAAAGTGACCCTCATCAGTCTCTGCTTGGGCCTACTTCCATAGGACACAAACCATAACCATAGAACTTGGAACTACATTATTGTGCCAAGTTTCAAAGAGCTAGCACAAACGGTGTTTGATTTAGAGATCCAAATACATGTATCGATATATGAGAAAACAGAGTGAAACCTAAACATGAAAACGGTTACTGCAAAGGAACGGTTTAACCTAGAAGAACGAAATTTGGTGAGCCAAGTGGGACTGGTGTATTGATCCCTTACCTACAAGTATCATCAAGATTGGGTGAAAAAAAGGTTTGCTGAGATTTCAGGAAACTCGTAGTTTTTTGGAAGCTTGGCAACCCCTTTCAATGAAAGTGATTCTCATCAGTCTCTGCTTGGGCTACTTCCATTGGACATAAACCATAGCCAAGAACTTGGAACTACATTATTGTGCCACGTTTCAAGACCTAGCACAAACCGTGTTTGATTTAGAGTTCCAACTACATGTATCCATATAGGAGAAATCAGAGTGAAACCTAAACATGAAAACGGTTACTACAAAGGAACGGTTTAACCGAGAAGAACGAAATTTGGTGAGCATAGTGGGATTGGTGTACTGATCATTAAATGGAAGTATCATCAATATGGGGTGAAAAAATGTTTGCTGAGATTGCAGGAAACTCGTAGTTTTTTGGAAGCTTGGCAACCCCTTTGAATGAAAGTGATTCTTGTCAGTCTCTGCTTGGGGATACTTCCATAGGACACAAACCATAGCGATACAACTTGGAACTACATTATTGTGCCAAGTTTCAAAGAGCTAGCACAATCCGTGTTTGATTTAGAGTTCCAACTACATGTATCATATAGGAGAAAACAGAGTGAAACCTAAACATGAAACGGTTACTGCAAAGGAACGATTTAACCTAGAAGAAGGAAGTTTGGTGAGCCAAGTGGGATTGGTGTACTGATATTACCTGCCAGTATCATCAAGATTGGGTGAAAAAATGTTTGCTGAGATTTCAGGAAACTCGTAGTTTTTTGGAAGCTTGGCAACCCCCTTTCAATGAAAGTGATTCTCGTCAGTCTCTGCTTGGGGCTACTTCCATAGGACACACACCATAGCCATAGAACTTGGACCTACATTATTGTGCCAAGTTTCAAAGAGCTAGCACAAACCGTGTTTGATTTAGAGTTCCAACTACATGTATCCATATAGGAGAAAACAGAGTGAAACCTAAACATGAAAACGGTTACTGCAAATGAACCGTTTTAATCTAGAAGAAAGATATTTGGTGAGCCAAGTGGGAATGGTGTACTGATCATTACCTGCAAGTACCATCCTGATTGGGTGAAAAAAATGTTTGCTGAGATTTCAGGAAACTCGTAGTTTTTTGGAAGCTTGGCAACCTCTTTCAATGAAAGTGATTCTCGTCAGTCTGTGCTTGGGCCTACTTCCATAGGACACAAAGCATAGCCATAGAACTTGGAACTACATTATTGTGCCAAGTTTCAAAGAGCTAGCACAAACCGTGTTTGATTTAGAGTTCCAACTACATGTATCCATATAGGAGAAAACAGAGTGAAACCTAAACATGAAAACGGTTACTGCAAAGGGACGGTTTAACCTAGAAGAACGAAATTTGGTGAGCCAAGTGGGACTGGTGTACTGATCAGTACCTGCAAGTATCATCAAGTTTGGGTGAAAAAATGTTTGCTGAGATTTCAGGAAACTCGTAGTTTTTTGGAAGCTTGGCAACCTCTTTCAATGAAAGTGATTCTTGTCAGTCTCTGCTGGGGCTACTTCCATAGGACACAAGCCATAGCGATAGAACATGGAACTACATTATTGTGCCAAGTTTCAAAGAGCTAGCAAAAACCGTGTTTGATTTAAAGTTCCAAATATATGTATCCATATAGGAGAAAACAGAGTGAAACCTAAACATGAAAACGGTTACTGCAAATCAACGGTTTAACCGAGAAGAACGAAATTTGGTGAGCGTAGTGGGATTGCTGTACTGATCATTACCTGCAAGTATCATCAAGATAGGGAGAAAAAATGTTTGCTGAGATTTCCGGAAACTCGTAGTTTTTTGGAAGCTTGGCAACAACTTTCAATGAAAGTGATTCTCGTCAGTCTCTGCTTGGGGCTACTTCCATAGGACACAAACCATAGCCATAGAACTTGGAACTACATTATTGTGCCAAGTTTCAAAGAGCTAGCACAAACGTGTTTTATTTAGAGTTCCAACTACATGTATCCATATAGGAGAAAACAGAGTGAAACCTAAACATGGAAACGGTTACTGCAAAGGAACTGTTTAACCGAGAAGAACGAAATTTGGTGAGCATAGTGGGATTGGTGTACTGATCATTAAATGGAAGTATTATCAAGATTGGGTGAAAAATGTTTGCTGAGATTTCAGGAAACTCCTAGTTTTTTGGTAGCTTGGCAACCCCTTTTAAATGAAAGTGATTCTCATCAGTCTCTGCTTGGGGCTACTTCAATTGGAGACAAACCATAGCCATAGAACTTGGAACTACATTATTGTGCCAAGTTTCAAAGAGCTAGCACAAACCGTGTTTGATTTAGAGTTCCAACTACATGTATCCATATAGGAGAAATCAGAGTGAAACCTAAACATGAAAACGGTTACTGCAAAGGAACGGTTTAACCGAGAAGAACGAAATTTGGTGAGCATACTGGGATTGGTGTACTGATCATTAAATGGAAGTATCATCAATATGGGGTGAAAAAATGTTTGCTGAGATTTCAGGAAACTCGTAGTTTTTTGGAAGCTTGGCAACCCCTTTGAATGAAAGTGATTCTCGTCAGTCTCTGCTTGGGGATACTTCCATAGGACACAAACCATAGCGATACAACTTGGAACTACATTTATTGTGCCAAGTTTCAAAGAGCTAGCACAAACCGTGTTTGATTTAGAGTTCCAACTACATGTATCCATATAGGAGAAAACAGAGTGAAACCTAAACATGAAAACGGTTATTGCAAAGGAACGGTTTAACCTAGAAGAACGAAATTTGGTGAGCCAAGTGTGACGGGTGTCCTGATCATTACCTGCAAGTATCATCAAGATTGGGTGAAAAAATGTTTGCTGAGATTTCAGGAAACTCGTAGTTTTTGGTAGCTTAGCAACCCCTTTCAATGAAAGTGACTCTCATCAGTCTCTGGTTGGGCCTACTTCCATAGGACACAAACCATAACCATAGAACTTGGAACTACATTATTGTGCCAAGTTTCAAAGAGCTAGCAAAAACGGTGTTTGATTTAGAGTTCCAAATACATGTATCGATATATGAGAAAACAGAGAGTGAAACCTAAACATGAAAACGGTTACTGCAAAGGAACGATTTAACCTAGAAGAAGGAAGTTTGGTGAGCCAAGTGGGATTGGTGTACTGATATTACCTGCCAGTATCATCAAGATTGGGTGAAAAAATGTTTGATGAGATTTCAGGAAACTCGTAGTTTTTTGGAAGCTTGGCAACCCCTTTCAATGAAAGTGATTCTCGTCAGTCTCTGCTTGGGGCTACTTCCATAGGACACAAACCATAGCCATAGAACTTGGACCTACATTATTGTGCCAAGTTTCAAAGAGCTAGCACAAACCGTGTTTGATTTAGAGTTCCAACTACATGTATCCATATAGGAGAAAACAGAGTGAAACCTAAACATGAAAACGGTTACTGCAAATGAACCGTTTAACCTAGAAGAAAGATATTTGGTGAGCCAAGTGGGAATGGTACTGATCATTACCTGCAAGTACCATCCTGATTGGGTGAAAAAAAGTTTGCTGAGATTTTCAGGAAACTCGTAGTTTTTTGGAAGCTTGGCAACCTCTTTCAATGAAAGTGATTCTCGTCAGTCTGTGCTTGGGCTACTTCCATAGGACACAAAGCATAGCCATAGAACTTGGAACTACATTATTGTGCCAAGTTTCAAAGAGCTAGCACAAACCGTGTTTGATTTAGAGTTCCAACTACATGTATCCATATAGGAGAAAACAGAGTGAAACCTAAACATGAAAACGGTTACTGCAAAGGGACGGTTTAACCTAGAAGAACGAAATTTGGTGAGCCAAGTGGGACTGGTGTACTGATCAGTACCTGCAAGTATCATCAAGTTTGGGTGAAAAAATGTTTGCTGAGATTTCAGGAAACTCGTAGTTTTTTGGAAGCTTGGCAACCTCTTTCAATGAAAGTGATTCTTGTCAGTCTCTGCTGGGGCTACTTCCATAGGACACAAGGCATAGCGATAGAACATGGAACTACATTATTGTGCCAAGTTTCAAAGAGCTAGCAAAAACCGTGTTTGATTTAAAGTTCCAAATATATGTATCCATATAGGAGAAAACAGAGTGAAACCTAAACATGAAAACGGTTACTGCAAATCAACGGTTTAACCGAGAAGAACGAAATTTGGTGAGCGTAGTGGGATTGCTGTACTGATCATTACCTGCAAGTATCATCAAGATAGGGAGAAAAAATGTTTGCTGAGATTTCCGGAAACTCGTAGTTTTTGGAAGCTTGGCAACAACTTTCAATGAAAGTGATTCTCGTCAGTCTCTGCTTGGGGCTACTTCCATAGGACACAAACCATAGCCATAGAACTTGGAACTACATTATTGTGCCAAGTTTCAAAGAGCTAGCACAAACCGTGTTTTATTTAGAGTTCCAACTACATGTATCCATATAGGAGAAAACAGAGTGAAACCTAAACATGGAAACGGTTACTGCAAAGGAACTGTTAACCGAGAAGAACGAAATTTGGTGAGCATAGTGGGATTGGTGTACCTGATCATTAAATGGAAGTATTATCAAGATTGGTGAAAAAATGTTTGCTGAGATTTCAGGAAACTCCTAGTTTTTTGGTAGCTTGGCAACCCCTTTAAATGAAAGTGATTCTCATCAGTCTCTGCTTGGGGCTACTTCAATTGGAGACAAACCATAGCCATAGAACTTGGAACTACATTATTGTGCCAAGTTTCAAAGAGCTAGCACAAACCGTGTTTGATTTAGAGTTCCAACTACATGTATCCATATAGGAGAAATCAGAGTGAAACCTAAACATGAAAACGGTTACTGCAAAGGAACGGTTTAACCGAGAAGAACGAAATTTGGTGAGCATACTGGGATTGGTGTACTGATCATTAAAATGGAAGTATCATCAATATGGGTGAAAAAATGTTTGCTGAGATTTCAGGAAACTCGTAGTTTTTTGGAAGCTTGGCAACCCCTTTGAATGAAAGTGATTCTCGTCAGTCTCTGCTTGGGGATACTTCCATAGGACACAACCATAGCGATACAACTTGGAACTACATTATTGTGCCAAGTTTCAAAGAGCTAGCACAAACCGTGTTTTGATTTAGAGTTCCAACTACATGTATCCATATAGGAGAAAACAGAGTGAAACCTAAACATGAAAACGGTTATTGCAAAGGAACGGTTTAACCTAGAAGAACGAAATTTGGTGAGCCAAGTGTGACGGGTGTCCTGATCATTACCTGCAAGTATCATCAAGATTGGGTGAAAAAATGTTTGCTGAGATTCAGGAAACTCGTAGTTTTTTGGTAGCTTAGCAACCCCTTTCAATGAAAGTGACTCTCATCAGTCTCTGCTTGGGCCTACTTCCCATAGGACACAAACCATAACCATAGAACTTGGAACTACATTATTGTGCCAAGTTTCAAAGAGCTAGCACAAACGGTGTTTGATTTAGAGTTCCAAATACATGTATCGATATATGAGAAACAGAGTGAAAACTAAACATGAAAACGGTTACTGAAAAGGAACGGTTTAACCTAGAAGAACGAAATTTGGTGAGCCAAGTGGGACTGGTGTACTGATCATTACATGGAAGTATCATCAAGATTGGGTGAAAAAATGATTGCTGAGATTTCAGGAAACTCGAAGTTTTTTGGAAGCTTGGCAACCCCTTTCAATGAAAGTGATTCTCGTCAGTCTCTGCTGGGGCTACTTCAATAGGACCCTAACCATAGCGATAGAACTTGGAAATACATTATTGTGCCAAGTTTCAAAGAGCTAGCACAAACCGTGTTTGATTTAGAGTTCCAAGTACATGTATCCATATAGGAGAAAACAGAGTGAATCCTAAACATGAAAACGGTTACTGCAAAGGAACGGTTTAAACTAGTAGAACGATATTTGGTGAGCCAAGTGGGATTGGTGTACTGATCATTACCTGCAAGTACCATCACGATTGGGTGAAAAAATGTTTGCTGAGATTTCAGGAAACTCATACTTTTTTGGAAGCTTGGCAACCCCTTTCAATGAAAGTGATTCTCGTCAGTCTCTGCTTGGGGCTAATTCCATAGGACACAAACCATAGAAACAGATCTTGGAACTACATTATTGTGCCAAGTTTCAAAGAGCTAGCACAAACCGTGTTTTATTTAGAGTTCCAACTACATGTATCCATATAGGAGAAAACAGAGTGAAACCTAAACATGGAAACGGTTACTGCAAAGGAACTGTTTAACCGAGAAGAACGAAATTGGTGAGCATAGTGGGATTGGTGTACTGATCATTAAATGGAAGTATTATCAAGATTGGGTGAAAAATGTTTGCTGAGATTTCAGGAAACTCCTAGTTTTTTGGTAGCTTGCAACCCCTATAAATGAAAGTGATTCTCATCAGTCTCTGCTTGGGGCTACTTCCATTGGACACAAACCATAGCCATAGAACTTGGAACTACATTATTGTGCCAAGTTTCAAAGAGCTAGCAGAAACCGTGGTGTGATTTAGATTTCCAACTACATGTATCCATATAGGAGAAAACAGAGTGAAACCTAAACATGAAAACGGTTACTGCAAAGGAAAGGTTTAACCTAGAAGAACGAAATTTGGTGAGCCAAGTGGGACTGGTGTATTGATCATTACGTACAAGTATCATCAAGATGGGTGAAAAAAGGTTTGCTGAGATTTCAGGTAACTCGTAGTTTTTTGGAAGCTTGGCAACCCCTTTCAATGAAAGTGATTCTCATCAGTCTCTGCTTGGGGCTACTTCCATTGGACACAAACCATAGCCATAGAACTTGGAACTACATTATTGTGCCACGTTTCAAAGAGCTAGCACAAACCGTGTTTGATTTAGAGTTCCAACTACATGTATCCATATAGGAGAAATCAGAATGAAACCTAAACATGAAAACGGTTACTGCAAAGGAACGGTTTAACCGAGAAGAACGAAATTTGGTGAGCATAGTGGGATTGGTGTACTGTCATTAAATGGAAGTATCATCAATATGGGGTGAAAAAATGTTTGCTGAGATTTCAGGAAACTCGTAGTTTTTTGGAAGCTTGGCAACCCCTTTGAATGAAAGTAATTCTCGTCAGTCTCTGCTTGGGGATCCTTCCATAGGACACAAACATAGCGATACAACTTGGAACTACATTATTGTGCCAAGTTTCAAAGAGCTAGCACAAACCGTGTTTGATTTAGAGTTCCAACTACATGTATCCATATAGGAGAAAACAGAGTGAAACCTAAACATGAAAACGGTTATTGCAAAGGAACGGTTTAACCTAGAAGAACGAAATTTGGTGAGCCAAGTGTGACTGGTGTCCTGATCATTACCTGCAAGTATCATCAAGATTGGGTGAAAAAATGTTTGCTGAGATTTCAGGAAACTCGTAGTTTTTTGGTAGCTTAGCAACCCCTTTCAATGAAAGTGATTCTCATCAGTCTCTGCTTGGGGCTACTTCCATAGGACACAAACCATAACCATAGAACTTGGAACATACATTATTGTGCCAAGTTTCAAAGAGCTAGCACCAACGGTGTTTGATTTAGAGTTCCAAATACATGTATCCATATATGAGAAAACAGAGTGAAACCTAAACATGAAAACGGTTACTGCAAAGGAACGGTTTTAACCTAGAAGAACGAAATTGGGTGAGAAAAGTGGGATTGCTGTACTGATCATTAAATGGAAGTATCATCAAGATTGGGTGAAAAATGATTGCTGAGATTTCAGGAACTCGTAGTTTTTTGGAAGCTTGGCAACCCCTTTGAATGAAAGTGATCCTCGTCAGTCTCTGCTTGGGGATACTTCCATAGGACACAAACCATAGCGATAGAACATGGAACTACATTATTGTGCCAAGTTTCAAAGAGCTAGACGAAACTGTGGTTGATTTAGAGTTCCAACTACATGTATCCATATAGGAGAAAACAGAGTGAATCCTAAACATGAAAACGGTTACTGCAAAGGAACGATTTAACCTAGAAGAAGGAAGTTTGGTGAGCCAAGTGGGATTGGTGTACTGATATTACCTGCCAGTATCTTCAAGATTGGGTGAAAAATCTTTGCTGAGATTTCGGAAACTCGTATTTTTTGGAAGCTTGCAACCCCTTTCAATGAAAGTAATTCTCGTCAGTCTCTGCTTGTGGCTACTTCCATAGGACACAAACCATAGCCATAGAACTTGGACCTACATTATTGTGCCAAGTTTCAAAGAGCTAGCACAAACCGTGTTTGATTTAGAGTTCCAATTACATGTATCCATATAGGAGAAAACAGAGTGAAACCTAAACATGAAAACGGTTACTGCAAAGGAACGGTTTAACCTAGAAGAACGAAATTTGGTGAGCCAAGTTGGAGTGGTGTACTGATCATTACCTGCAAGTATCATCAATATTGGTTGAAAAAATGTTTGCTGAGATTTCCGGAAACTCGTAGTTTTTTGGAAGCTTGGCAACCCTTTCAATGAAAGTGATTCTCGTCAGTCTCTGCTTGGGGCTACTTCCATAGGACACAAACCATAGCGATACAACTTGGAACTACATTATTGTGCCAAGTTCAAAGAGCTAGCACAAACCGTGTTTGTTTTAGAGTTCCAACTACATGTATCCATATAGGAGAAAACAGAGTGAAACCTAAACATGAAAACGGTTATTGCAAAGGAACGGTTTAACCCTAGAAGAACGAAATTGGTGAGCCAAGTGTGACTGGTGTCCTGATCATTACCTGCAAGTATCATCAAGATTGGGTGAAAAAATGTTTGCTGAGATTTCAGGAAACTCGTAGTTTTTGGTAGCGTAGCAACCCCTTTCAATGAAAGTGATTCTCATCAGTCTCTGCTTGGGGCTAACTTCCATAGGACACAAACCATAACCATAGAACTTGAACTACATTATTGTGCCAAGTTTCAAAGAGCTAGCACAAACCGTGTTTGATTAGAGTTCCAAATACATGTATCCATATATGAGAAAACAGAGTGAAACCTAAACATGAAAACGGTTACTGCAAAGGAACGGGTTTAACCTAGAAGAACGAAATTTGGTGAGCCAAGTGGGATTGCTGTACTGATCATTAAATGGAAGTATCATCAAGATTGGGTGAAAAAATGATTGCTGAGATTTCAGGAAACTCGAAGTTTTTGGAAGCTTGGCAACCCCTTTCAATGAAAGTGATTCTCATCAGTCTCTGCTTGGGGCTACTTCAATAGGACACTAACCATAGCGATAGAACTTGGAAATACATTATTGTGCAAAGTTTCAAGAGCTAGCACAAACCGTGTTTGATTTAGAGTTCCAACTACATGTATCCATATAGGAGAAAACAGAGTGAATCCTAAACATAAAAACGGTTACTGCAAAGGAACGGTTTAAACTAGAAAACGATATTTGGTGAGCCAAGTGGGATGGTGTACTGATCATTACCTGCAAGTACCATCACGATTGGGTGAAAAAATGTTTGCTGAGATTTCAGGAAACTCATACTTTTTGGAAGCTTGGCAACCCCTTTCAATGAAAGTGATTCTCGTCAGTCTCTGCTTGGGGCTACCTCCATAGGACACAAACCATAGAAACAGATCTTGGAACTACATTATTGTGCCAAGTTTCAAAGAGCTAGCACAAACGGTGTTTTATTTAGAGTTCCAACTACATGTATCCATATAGGAGAAAACAGAGTGAAACGTAAACATGGAAACGGTTACTGCAAAGGAACTGTTTAACCGAGAAGAACGAAATTTGGTGAGCATAGTGGGATTGCTGTACTGATCATTAAATGGAAGTATTATCAAGATGGGTGAAAAATGTTTGCTGAGATTTCAGGAAACTCTTAGTTTTTTGGTAGCTTGGCAACCCCTTTAAATGAAAGTGATTCTCATCAGTCTCTGCTTGGGGCTACTTCCATTGGACACAAACCATAGGCATAGAACTTGGAAACTACATTATTGTGCCAAGTTTCAAAGAGCTAGCACAAACCGTGTTTGATTTAGAGTTCCAACTACATGTATCCATATAGGAGAAAACAGAGTGAAACCTAAACATGAAACGGTTACTGCAAAGGAACGGTTTTAACCTAGAAGAACGAATTTGGTGAGCCAAGTGGGACTGGTGTATTGATCCTTACGTACAAGTATCATCAAGATTGGGTGAAAAAAAGGTTTGCTGAGATTTCAGGAAACTCGTAGTTTTTGGAAGCTTGGCAACCCCTTTCAATGAAAGTGATTCTCATCAGTCTCTGCTTGGGGCTACTTCCATTGGACACAAACCAAAGCCATAGAACTTGGAACTACATTATTGTGCCACGTTTCAAAGAGCTAGCACAAACCGTGTTTGATTTAGAGTTCCAACTACATGTATCCATATAGGAGAAATCAGAGTGAAACCTAAACATGAAAACGGTTACTGCAAAGGAACGGTTTAACCGAGAAGAACGAAATTTGGTGACCATAGTGGGATTGGTGTACTGATCATTAAATGGAAGTATCATCAATATGGGGTGAAAAAATGTTTGCTGAGATTTCAGGAAACTCGTAGTTTTTTGGAAGCTTGGCAACCCCTTTGAATGAAAGTGATTCTCGTCAGTCTCTGCTTGGGGATCCTTCCATAGGACACAAACCATAGCGATACAACTTGGAACTACATTATTGTGCCAAGTTTCAAAGAGCTAGCACAAACCGTGTTTGATTTAGAGTTCCAACTACATGTATCCATATAGGAGAAAACAGAGTGAAACCTAAACATGAAAACGGTTATTGCAAAGGAACGGTTTAACCTAGAAGAACGAAATTTGGTGAGCCAAGTGTGACTGGTGTCCTGATCATTACCTGCAAGTATCATCAAGATTGGGTGAAAAAATGTTTGCTGAGATTTCTGGAAACTCGTAGTTTTTTGGTAGCTTAGCAACCCCTTTCAATGAAAGTGACCCTCATCAGTCTCTGCTTGGGCCTACTTCCATAGGACACAAACCATAACCATAGAACTTGGAACTACATTATTGTGCCAAGTTTCAAAAGAGCTAGCACAAACGGTGTTTGATTTAGAGTTTCCAAATACATGTATCGATATATGAGAAAACAGAGTGAAACCTAAACATGAAAACGGTTACTGCAAAGGAAGGTTTTAACCTAGAAGAACGAAATTTGGTGAGCCAAGTGGGACTGGTGTATTGATCCTTACCTACAAGTATCATCAAGATTGGGTGAAAAAAAGGTTTGCTGAGATTTCAGGAAACTCGTAGTTTTTTGGAAGCTTGGCAACCCCTTTCAATGAAAGTGATTCTCATCAGTCTCTGCTTGGGGCTACTTCCATTGGACATAAACCATAGCCAAAGAACTTGGAACTACATTATTGTGCCACGTTTCAAAGACCTAGCACAAACCGTGTTGATTTAGAGTTCCAACTACATGTATCCATATAGGAGAAATCAGAGTGAAACCTAAACATGAAAACGGTTACTACAAAGGAACGGTTTAACCGAGAAGAACGAAATTTGGTGAGCATAGGTGGGATTGGTGTACTGATCATTAAATGGAAGTATCATCAATATGGGGTGAAAAAATGTTTGCTGAGATTGCAGGAAACTCGTAGTTTTTTGGAAGCTTGGCAACCCCTTTGAATGTAAGTGATTCTTGTCAGTCTCTGCTTGGGGATACTTTCCATAGGACACAAACCATAGCGATACAACTTGGAACTACATTATTGTGCCAAGTTTCAAAGAGCTAGCACAAACCGTGTTTGATTTAGAGTTCCAACTACATGTATCCATATAGGAGAAAACAGAGTGAAACCTAAACATGAAAACGGTTACTGCAAAGGAACGATTTAACCTAGAAGAAGGAAGTTTGGTGAGCCAAGTGGGATTGGTGTACTGATATTACCTGCCAGTATCATCAAGATTGGGTGAAAAATGTTTGATGAGATTTCAGGAAACTCGTAGTTTTTTGGAAGCTTGGCAACCCCTTTTCAATGAAAGTGATTCTCGTCAGTCTCTGCTTGGGGCTACTTCCATAGGACACAAACCATAGCCATAGAACTTGGACCTACATTATTGTGCCAAGTTTCAAAGAGCTAGCACAAACCGTGTTGATTTAGAGTTCCAACTACATGTATCCATATAGGAGAAAACAGAGTGAAACCTAAACATGAAAACGGTTACTGCAAATGAACCGTTTAACCTAGAAGAAAGATATTTGGTGAGCCAAGTGGGGAATGGTGTACTGATCATTACCTGCAAGTACCATCCTGATTGGGTGAAAAAATGTTTGCTGAGATTTCAGGAAACTCGTAGTTTTTTGGAAGCTTGGCAACCTCTTTCAATGAAAGTGATTCTCGTCAGTCTGTGCTTGGGCCTACTTCCATAGGACACAAAGCATAGCCATAGAACTTGGAACT
Source organism: Urocitellus parryii (assembly GCF_045843805.1). NCBI lineage: Eukaryota > Metazoa > Chordata > Mammalia > Rodentia > Sciuridae > Urocitellus > Urocitellus parryii. Next base: position 36,787 of record NW_027552218.1, read on the forward strand.
ACATTATTGTGCCAAGTTTCAAAGAGCTAGCACAAACCGTGTTTGATTTAGAGTTCCAACTACATGTATCCATATAGGAGAAAACAGAGTGAAACCTAAACATGAAAACGGTTACTGCAAATCAACGGTTTAACCGAGAAGAACGAAATTTGGTGAGCGTAGTGGGATTGCTGTACTGATCATTACCTGCAAGTATCATCAAGATAGGGAGAAAAAATGTTTGCTGAGATTTCCGGAAACTCGTAGTTTTTGGAAGCTTGGCAACAACTTTCAATGAAAGTGATTCTCGTCAGTCTCTGCTTGGGGCTACTTCCATAGGACACAAACCATAGCCATAGAACTTGGAACTACATTATTGTGCCAAGTTTCAAAGAGCTAGCACAAACCGTGTTTTATTTAGAGTTCCAACTACATGTATCCATATAGGAGAAAACAGAGTGAAACCTAAACATGGAAACGGTTACTGCAAAGGAACTGTTTAACCGAGAAGAACGAAATTTGGTGAGCATAGTGGGATTGGTGTACTGATCATTAAATGGAAGTATTATCAAGATTGGGTGAAAAATGTTTGCTGAGATTTCAGGAAACTCCTAGTTTTTTGGTAGCTTGGCAACCCCTTTAAATGAAAGTGATTCTCATCAGTCTCTGCTTGGGGCTACTTCAATTGGAGACAAACCATAGCCATAGACTTGGAACTACATTATTGTGCCAAGTTTCAAAGAGCTAGCACAAACCGTGTTTGATTTAGAGTTCCAACTACATGTATCCATATAGGAGAAATCAGAGTGAAACCTAAACATGAAAACGGTTACTGCAAAGGAACGGTTTAACCGAGAAGAACGAAATTTGGTGAGCATACTGGGATTGGTGTACTGATCATTAAATGGAAGTATCATCAATATGGGGTGAAAAAATGTTTGCTGAGATTTCAGGAAACTCGTAGTTTTTTGGAAGCTTGGCAACCCCTTTGAATGAAAGTGATTCTCGTCAGTCTCTGCTTGGGGATACTTCCATAGGACACAAAACCATAGCGATACAACTTGGAACTACATTATTGTGCAAGTTTCAAAGAGCTAGCACAAACCGT
>NW_027552219.1:0-37776 GCF_045843805.1 Urocitellus parryii
AACCAAAGTGATACAACGGGGAACTACATTACTGTGCCAAGTTTCAAAGAGCTAGCACAAACCGTGTTTGATTTAGAGTTCCAACTACATGTATCCATATAGGAGAAAACAGAGTGAAACCTAAACATGAAAACGGTTACTGCAAAGGAACGGTTTAACCTAGAAGAACGAAATTTGGTGAGCCAAGTGGGATGGTGTACTGATCATTACCTGCGAGTATCATCAACATTGGGTGAAAAAATGTTTGCTGAGATTTCCGGAAACTCGTAGTTTTTCGAAAGCTTGGCAACCCCTTTCAATGAAAGTGATTCTCGTCAGTCTCTGCTTGGGGCTACTTCAATAGGACACAAACCATAGCGATAGAACTTGGAACTACATTATTGTGCCAAGTTTCAAAGAGCTATCACAAACCGTGTTTGATTTAGAGTTCCAACTACATGTATCCATATAGGAGAAAACAGAGTGAACCTAAACATGAAAACGGTTTCCGCAAAGGAACCGTTTAACGTAGAAGAATGAAATTTGGTGAGATAAGTGGGATTGGTGTTCTGATCATTACCTGCCAGTATCATCAAGATTGGGTGAAAAAATATTTCCTGAGATTTCCGGAAACTCGTAGTTTTTCGATAGCTTGGCAACCCCTTTCACTGAAAGTGATTCTCGTCAGTCTCTGCTTGGGGCTACTTCAATAGGACACAAACCATAGCGATAGAACTTGGAACTACATTATTGTGCCAAGTTTCAAAGAGCTAGCACAAACCGTGTTTGTTTTAGAGTTCTGACTACATGTATCCATATAGGAGAAAACAGAGTGAAACCTAAACATGAAAACGGTTACTGCAAAGGAACGGTTTAACCTAGAAGAACGAAATTTGGTGAGCCAAGTGGGATTGTGTACTGATCATTACCTGCCAGTATCATCAAGATTGGGTGAAAAAATATTTGCTGAGATTTCAGGAAACTCGTAGTTTTTTGGAAGCTTGGCAACCCCTTTCAATGAAAGGGATTCTCGTCAGTCTCTGCTTGGGGCTACTTCAATAGGACACAAACAATAGCGATAGAACTTGGAACTACATTATTGTGCCAAGTTTCAAAGAGCTAGCACAACCGTGTTTGATTTAGAGTTCTGACTACATGTATCCATATAGGAGAAAAGAGAGTGAAACCTAAACATGAAAACGGTTACTGCAAAGGAAGGGTTTAACCTAGAAGAACGAAATTTGGTGAGCCAAGTGGGATTGGTGTACTGATCATTACCTGCCAGTATCATCAAGATTGGGTGAAAAAATGTTTGCTGAGATTTCCGGAAACTCGTAGTTTTTTGGAAGCTTGGCAACCCCTTTCAATGAAAGTGATTCACGTCAGTCTCTGCTTGGGGCTACTTCAATAGGACACAAACCATAGCGATAGAACTTGGAACTAAATTATTGTGCCAAGATTCAAAGAGCTATCACAAACCGTGTTTCATTTAGAGTTCCAACTGCATGTATCCATATAGGAGAAAACAGAGTGAAACCTAAACATGAAAACGGTTACTGCAAAGGTATGGTTTAAGGTAGAAGAACGAAATTCGGTGAGCCAAGTGGGATTGGGGTACTGATCATTACCTGCCAGTATCATCAAGTTTGGGCGAAAAATGGTTGCTGAGATTTCAGGAAACTCGTAGGTTTTTGGATTCTTGGCAACCCCTTTAAATTAAAGGGATTCTCATCAGTCTCTGCTTGGGGCTACTTCAATAGGACACAAACCATAGCGATAGAACTTGAACTACATTACTGTGCCAAGTTTCAAAGAGCTAGCACAAACCGTGTTTGATTTAGAGTTCCAACTACATGTATCCATATAGGAGAAAACAGAGTGAAACCTAAAATGAAAACGGTTACTGCAAAGAACGGTTTAACCTAGAAGAACGAAATTTGGTGAGCCAAGTGGGATTTGTGTACTGATCATTACCTGCAAGTATCATCAAGATTGGGTGAAAAAATGTTTGCGGAGATTTCATTAAACTCGTAGATTTTTGGAAGCTTGGCAACCCCTTTCAATGAAAGTGATTCAGGTCAGTCTCTGCTTGGGGCTACTTCAATAGGACACAAACCAAAGTGATACAACGGGGAACTACATTACTGTGCCAAGTTTCAAAGAGCTAGCACAAACCGTGTTTGATTTAGAGTTCCAACTACATGTATCCATATAGGAGAAACAGAGTGAAACCTAAACATGAAAACGGTTACTGCAAAGGAACGGTTTAACCTAGAAGAACGAAATTTGGTGAGCCAAGTGGGATTGGTGTACTGATCATTACCTGCGAGTATCATCAACATTGGGTGAAAAAATGTTTGCTGAGATTTCCGGAAACTCGTAGTTTTTCGAAAGCTTGGCAACCCCTTTCAATGAAAGTGATTCTCGTCAGTCTCTGCTTGGGGCTACTTCAATAGGACACAAACCATAGCGATAGAACTTGGAACTACATTATTGTGCCAAGTTTCAAAGAGCTATCACAAACCGTGTTTGATTTAGAGTTCCAACTACATGTATCCATATAGGAGAAAACAGAGTGAAACCTAAACATGAAAACGGTTTCCGCAAAGGAACCGTTTAACGTAGAAGAATGAAATTTGGTGAGATAAGTGGGATTGGTGTTCTGATCATTACCTGCCAGTATCATCAAGATTGGGTGAAAAAATATTTCCTGAGATTTCCGGAAACTCGTAGTTTTTCGATAGCTTGGCAACCCCTTTCACTGAAAGTGATTCTCGTCAGTCTCTGCTTGGGGCTACTTCAATAGGACACAAACCATAGCGATAGAACTTGGAACTACATTATTGTGCCAAGTTTCAAAGAGCTAGCACAAACCGTGTTTGTTTTAGAGTTCTGACTACATGTATCCATATAGGAGAAAACAGAGTGAAACCTAAACATGAAAACGGTTACTGCAAAGGAACGGTTTAACCTAGAAGAACGAAATTTGGTGAGCCAAGTGGGATTGGTGTACTGATCATTACTGCCAGTATCATCAAGATTGGGTGAAAAAATATTTGCTGAGATTTCAGGAAACTCGTAGTTTTTTGGAAGCTTGGCAACCCTTTCAATGAAAGGGATTCTCGTCAGTCTCTGCTTGGGGCTACTTCAATAGGACACAAACAATAGCGATAGAACTTGGAACTACATTATTGTGCCAAGTTTCAAAGAGCTAGCACAAACCGTGTTTGATTTAGAGTTCTGACTACATGTATCCATATAGGAGAAAAGAGAGTGAAACCTAAACATGAAAACGGTTACTGCAAAGGAAGGGTTTAACCTAGAAGAACGAAATTTGGTGAGCCAAGTGGGATTGGTGTACTGATCATTACCTGCCAGTATCATCAAGATTGGGTGAAAAAATGTTTGCTGAGATTTCAGGAAACTCGTAGTTTTTTGGAAGCTTGGCAACCCCTTTCAATGAAAGGGATTCTCGTCAGTCTCTGCTTGGGGCTACTTCAATAGGACACAAACCATAGCGATAGAACTTGGAACTACATTACTGTGCCAAGTTTCAAAGAGCTAGCACAAACCGTGTTTGATTTAGAGTTCCAACTACATGTATCCATATAGGAGAAAACAGAGTGAAACCTAAACATGAAAACGGTTACTGCAAAGGAACGGTTTAACCTAGAAGAACGAAATTTGGTGAGCCAAGTGGGATTGGTGAACTGATCATTACCTGCCAGTATCATCAAGATTGGGTGAAAAAATGTTTGCTGAGATTTCCGGAAACTCGTAGTTTTTCGAAAGCTGGGCAACCCCTTTCAATGAAAGTGATTCTCGTCAGCCTCTGCTTGGGGCTACTTAAATAGGACACAAAGCATAGCGATAGAACGTGGAAATACATTATTGTGCTAAGTTTCAAAGAGCTATCACAAACAGTGTTTGAATTAGAGTTCCAACTACATGCATCCATATAGGAGAAAACTGAGTGAAACCTAAACATGAAAACGCTTACTGCAAAGGAACGCTTCAATGTAGAAGAACGAAATTTGGTGAGCCAAGTGCGACTGGTGTACTGATCATAACCTGCCAGTATCATCAAGATTGGGTGAAAATATGTTTGCTGAGATTTCAAGAAACTCGTAGTTTTTTGGAAGCTTGGCAACCCCTTTCAATGAAAGTGATTCTCGTCAGTCTCTGCTTGGGGCTACTTCAATAGGACACAAACCATAGCGATAGAACTTGGAACTGCATTATCGTGCCAAGTTTCAAAGAGCTAGCAGAAACCGTGTTTGATTTAGAGTTCCAACTACATGTATCCATATAGGAGAAAACAGAGTGAAACCGAAACATGAAACCGGTTACTGCAAAGGAACGGTTTAAGCTAGAAGAAAGAAATTTGGTGAGATAAGTGGGATTGGTGTTCTGATCATTACCTGCCAGTATCATCAAGATTGGGTGAAAAAATGTTTGCTGAGATTTCCGGAAACTCGTAGTTTTTCGATAGCTTTGCAAACCCTTTCACTGAAAGTGATTCTCGTCAGTCTCTGCTTGGGGCTACTTCAATAGGACACAAACCATAGCGATAGAACTTGGAACTACATTATTGTGCCAAGTTTCAAAGAGCTAGCACAAACCGTGTTTGATTTAGAGTTCCAAATACATGTGTCCATATAGGAGAAAACAGAGTGAAACCTAAACATGAAAACGGTTACTGCAAAGGAACGGTTTAACCTAGAAGAACGAAATTTGGTGAGCCAAGTGGGATTGGTGTACTGATCATTACCTGCCAGTATCATCAAGATTGGGTGAAAAAATGTTTGCTGAGATTTCAGGAAACTCGTAGTTTTTTGGAAGCTTGGCAACCCCTTTCAATGAAAGGGATTCTCGTCAGTCTCTGCTTGGGGCTACTTCAATAGGACACAAACCATAGCGATAGAACTTGGAACTACATTATTGTGCCAAGTTTCAAAGAGCTAGCACAAACCGTGTTTGATTTAGAGTTCCAACTACATGTATCCATATAGGAGAAAACAGAGTGAAACCTAAACATGAAAACGGTTACTGCAAAGGAACGGTTTAACCTAGAAGAACGAAATTTGGTGAGCCAAGTGGGATTGGTGTACTGATCATTACCTGCAAGTATCATCAAGATTGGGTGAAAAAATGTTTGCGGAGATTTCATTAATCTCGTAGATTTTTGGAAGCTTGGCAACCCCTTTCAATGAAAGTGATTCTCGTCAGTCTCTGCTTGGGGCTACTTCAATAGGACACAAACCAAAGCGATACAACTGGGAACTACATTACTGTGCCAAGTTTCAAAGAGCTAGCCCAAACCGTGTTTGATTTAGAGTTCCAACTACATGTATCCATATAGGAGAAAACAGAGTGAAACCTAAACATGAAAACGGTTACTGCAAAGGAACGGTTTAACCTAGAAGAACGAAATTTGGTGAGCCAAGTGGGATTGGTGTACTGATCATTACCTGCCAGTATCATCAAGATTGGGTGAAAAAATGTTTGCTGAGATTTCCGGAAACTCGTAGTTTTTTGGAAGCTTGGCAACCCCTTTCAATGAAAGTGATTCACGTCAGTCTCTGCTTGGGGCTACTTCAATAGGACACAAACCATAGCGATAGAACTTGGAACTAAATTATTGTGCCAAGATTCAAAGAGCTATCACAAACCGTGTTTCATTTAGAGTTCCAACTGCATGTATCCATATAGGAGAAAACAGAGTGAAACCTAAACATGAAAACGGTTACTGCAAAGGTATGGTTTAAGGTAGAAGAACGAAATTCGGTGAGCCAAGTGGGATTGGGGTACTGATCATTACCTGCCAGTATCATCAAGTTTGGGCAAAAAAATGGTTGCTGAGATTTCAGGAAACTCGTAGGTTTTTGGAAGCTTGGCAACCCCTTTAAATGAAAGGGATTCTCGTCAGTCTCTGCTTGGGGCTACTTCAATAGGACACAAACCATAGCGATAGAACTTGGAACTACATTATTGTGCCAACTTTCAAAGAGCTATCACAAACCGTGTTTGATTTAGAGTTCCAACTACATGTATCCATATAGGAGAAAACAGAGTGAAACCTAAAGAAGAAAACGGTTTCCGCAAAGGAACCGTTTAACGTAGAAGAATGAAATTTGGTGAGATAAGTGGGATTGGTGTTCTGATCATTACCTGCCAGTATCATCAAGATTGGGTGAAAAAATGTTTGCTGAGATTTCCGGAAACTCGTAGTTTTTCGATAGCTTTGCAAACCCTTTCACTGAAAGTGATTCTCGTCAGTCTCTGCTTGGGGCTACTTCAATAGGACACAAACCATAGCGATAGAACTTGGAACTACATTATTGTGCCAAGTTTCAAAGAGCTAGCACAAACCGTGTTTGATTTAGAGTTCCAAATACATGTGTCCATATAGGAGAAAACAGAGTGAAACCTAAACATGAAAACGGTAACTGCAAAGGAACGGTTTAACCTAGAAGAACGAAATTTGGTGAGCCAAGTGGGATTGGCGTACTGATCATTACCTGCCAGTATCATCAAGATTGGGTGAAAAAATATTTGCTGAGATTTCAGGAAACTCGTAGTTTTTTGGAAGCTTGGCAACCCCTTTCAATGAAAGGGATTCTCGTCAGTCTCTGCTTGGGGCTACTTCAATAGGACACAAACCATAGCGATAGAACTTGGAACTACATTATTGTGCCAAGTTTCAAAGAGCTAGCACAAACCGTGTTTGATTTAGAGTTCTGCCTACATGTATCCATATAGGAGAAAAGAGAGTGAAACCTAAACATGAAAACGGTTACTGCAAAGGAACGGTTTAACCTAGAAGAACGAAATTTGGTGAGCCAAGTGGGATTGGTGTACTGATCATTACCTGCCAGTATCATCAAGATTGGGTGAAAAAATGTTTGCTGAGATTTCAGGAAACTCGTAGTTTTTTGGAAGCTTGGCAACCCCTTTCAATGAAAGGGATTCTCGTCAGTCTCTGCTTGGGGCTACTTCAATAGGACACAAACCATAGCGATAGAACTTGGAACTACATTATTGTGCCAAGTTTCAAAGAGCTATCACAAACCGTGTTTGATTTAGAGTTCCAACTACATGTATCCATATAGGAGAAAACAGAGTGAAACCTAAACATGAAAACGGTTACTGCAAAGGAACGGTTTAAGCTAGAAGAACGAAATTTGGTGAGCCAAGTGGGATTGGTGTACTTATCTTTACCTGCAAGTATCATCAAGATTGGGAGAAAAAATGTTTGCGGAGATTTCATTAAACTCGTAGATTTTTGGAAGCTTGGCAACCCCTTTCAATTAAAGTGATTCTCGTCAGTCTCTGCTTGGGGCTACATCAATAGGACACAAACCATAGCGACAGAACTTGGAACTACATTATTGTGCCAAGTTTCAAAGAACTAGCACAAACCGTGTTTGATTTAGAGTTCCAAAAACATGTATCCATATAGGAGAAAACAGAGTGAAACCGAAACATGAAAACGGTTACTGCAAAGGAACGGTTTAAGCTAGAAGAACGAAATTTGGTGAGCCATGTGGGATTGGTGTACTGATCATTACCTGCAAGTATCATCAAGATTGGGTGAAAAAATGTTTGCTGAGATTTCATTAAACTCATAGACTTTTGGTAGCTTGGCAACCGCTTTCAATTAAAGTGATTCTCGTCAGTCTCTGCTTGGGGCTACATCAATAGGACACAAACCATAGCGATAGAACTTGGAACTAATTATTGTGCCAAGTTTCAAAGTACTAGCACAAACCGTGTTTGATTTAGAGTTCCAACTACATGTATCCATATAGGAGAAAACAGAGTGAAACCTAAAAATGAAAACGGTTACTGCAAAGGAACGGTTTAACCTAGAAGAACGAAATTTGGTGAGCCAAGTGGGATTGGTGTACTGATCATTACCTGCCAGTATCATCAAGATTGGGTGAAAAAATGTTTGCTGAGATTTCAGGAAACTCGTAGTTTTTTTGGAAGCTTGGCAACCCCTCTCAATGAAAGTGATTGTCTTCAGTTTCTGCTTGGGGCTACTTCAATAGGACACAAACCATAAGGATTGAACTTGGAACTACATTATTGTGCCAAGTTTCAAAGAGCTAGCACAAACCGTGTTTCATTTAGAGTTCCAACTACATGTATCCATATAGGAGAAAACAGAGTGAAAGCTAAACATGAAAACGGTTACTGTAAAGGAACGATTTAACCTAGAAGAACGAAATTTGGTGAGCCAAGTGGGATTGGTGTACTGATCATGACCTGCCAGTATCATCAAAATTGGGTGAAAAAATGTTTGCTGAGATTTCCGGAAACTCGTAGTTTTTTGGAAGCTTGGCAACCCCTTTCAATGAAGTGATTCTCGTCAGCCTCTGCTTGGGGCTACTTAAATAGGACACAAAGCATAGCGATAGAACGTGGAATACATTATTGTGCTAAGTTTCAAAGAGCTATCACAAACAGTGTTTGAATTAGAGTTCCAACTACATGCATCCATATAGGAGAAAACTGAGTGAAACCTAAACATGAAAACGCTTACTGCAAAGGAACGCTTCAATGTAGAAGAACGAAATTTGGTGAGCCAAGTGCGACTGGTGTACTGATCATAACCTGCCAGTATCATCAAGATTGGGTGAAAATATGTTTGCTGAGATTTCAAGAAACTCGTAGTTTTTGGGAAGCTTGGCAACCCCTTTCAATGAAGTGATTCTCGTCAGTCTCTGCTTGGGGCTACTTCAATAGGACACAACCATAGCGATAGAACTTGGAACTGCATTATCGTGCCAAGTTTCAAAGAGCTAGCAGAAACCGTGTTTGATTTAGAGTTCCAACTACATGTATCCATATAGGAGAAAACAGAGTGAAACCGAAACATGAAACCGGTTACTGCAAAGGAACGGTTTAAGCTAGAAGAAAGAAATTGGTGAGCCAAGTGGGATTGGTGTACTGATCATTACCTGCAGTATCATCAAGATTGGGTGAAAAAATGTTTGCTGAGATTTCCCGGAAACTCGTAGTTTTTTGGAAGCTTGGCAACCCCTTTCAATGAAAGTGATTCACGTCAGTCTCTGCTTGGGGCTTACTTCAATAGGACACAAACCATAGCGATAGAACTTGGAACTAAATTATTGTGCCAAGATTCAAAGAGCTATCACAAACCGTGTTTCATTTAGAGTTCCAACTGCATGTATCCATATAGGAGAAAACAGAGTGAAACCTAAACATGAAAACGGTTACTGCATCGGTATGGTTTAAGGTAGAAGAACGAAATTCGGTGAGCCAAGTGGGATTGGGGTACTGATCATTACCTGCCAGTATCATCAAGTTTGGGCGAAAAAATGGGTTGCTGAGATTTCAGGAAACTCGTAGGTTTTTGGAAGCTTGGCAACCCCTTTAAATGAAAGGGATTCTCGTCAGTCTCTGCTTGGGGCTACTTCAATAGGACACAAACCATAGCGATAGAACTTGGAACTACATTATTGTGCCAACTTTCAAAGAGCTATCACAAACCGTGTTTGATTTAGAGTTCCAACTACATGTATCCATATAGGAGAAAACAGAGTGAAACCTAAACAAGAAAACGGTTTCCGCAAAGGAACCGTTTAACGTAGAAGAATGAAATTTGGTGAGATAAGTGGGATTGGTGTTCTGATCATTTACCTGCCAGTATCATCAAGATTGGGTGGAAAAATGTTTGCTGAGATTTCCGGAAACTCGTAGTTTTTCGATAGCTTTGCAAACCCTTTCACTGAAAGTGATTCTCGTCAGTCTCTGCTTGGGGCTACTTCAATAGTACACAAACCATAGCGATAGAACTTGGAACTACATTATTGTGCCAAGTTTCAAAGAGCTAGCACAAACCGTGTTTGATTTAGAGTTCTGACTACATGTATCCATATAGGAGAAAAGAGAGTGAAACCTAAACATGAAAACGGTTACTGCAAAGGAACGGTTTAACCTAGAAGAACGAAATTTGGTGAGCCAAGTGGATTGGTGTACTGATCATTACCTGCCAGTATCATCAAGATTGGGTGAAAAAATGTTTGCTGAGATTTCAGGAAACTCGTAGTTTTTTGGAAGCTTGGCAACCCTTTCAATGAAAGGGATTCTCGTCAGTCTCTGCTTGGGGCTACTTCAATAGGACACAAACCATAGCGATAGAACTTGAACTACATTATTGTGCCAAGTTTCAAAGAGCTAGCACAAACCGTGTTTGATTTAGAGTTCCAACTACATGTATCCATATAGGAGAAAACAGAGTGAAACCTAAACATGAAAACGGTTACTGCAAAGGAACGGTTTAACCTAGAAGAACGAAATTTGGTGAGCCAAGTGGGATTGGTGTACTGATCATTACCTGCAAGTATCATCAAGATTGGGTGAAAAAATGTTTGCGGAGATTTCATTAATCTCGTAGATTTTTGGAAGCTTGGCAACCCTTTCAATGAAAGTGATTCTCGTCAGTCTCTGCTTGGGGCTACTTCAATAGGACACAAACAAAAGCGATACAACTGGGAACTACATTACTGTGCCAAGTTTCAAAGAGCTAGCCCAAACCGTGTTTGATTTAGAGTTCCAACTACATGTATCCATATAGGAGAAAACAGAGTGAAACCTAAACATGAAAACCGTTACTGCAAAGGAACGGTTTAACCTAGAAGAACGAAATTTGGTGAGCCAAGTGGGATTGGTGTACTGATCATTACCTGCCAGTATCATCAAGATTGGGTGAAAAAATGTTTGCTGAGATTTCCGGAAACTCGTAGTTTTTGGAAGCTTGGCAACCCCTTTCAATGAAAGTGATTCACGTCAGTCTCTGCTTGGGGCTACTTCAATAGGACACAAACCATAGCGATAGAACTTGGAACTAAATTATTGTGCCAAGATTCAAAGGCTATCACAAACCGTGTTTCATTTAGAGTTCCAACTGCATGTATCCATATAGGAGAAAACAGAGTGAAACCTAAACATGAAAACGGTTACTGCAAAGGTATGGTTTAAGGTAGAAGAACGAAATTCGGTGAGCCAAGTGGGATTGGGGTACTGATCATTACCTGCCAGTATCATCAAGTTTGGGCGAAAAAATGGTTGCTGAGATTTCAGGAAACTCGTAGGTTTTTGGAAGCTTGGCAACCCCTTTAAATGAAAGGGATTCTCGTCAGTCTCTGCTTGGGGCTACTTCAATAGGACACAAACCATAGCGATAGAACTTGGAACTACATTATTGTGCCAACTTTCAAAGAGCTATCACAAACCGTGTTTGATTTAGAGTTCCAACTACATGTATCCATATAGGAGAAAACAGAGTGAAACCTAAACAAGAAAACGGTTTCCGCAAAGGAACCGTTTAACGTAGAAGAATGAAATTTGGTGAGATAAGTGGGATTGGTGTTCTGATCATTACCTGCCAGTATCATCAAGATTGGGTGAAAAAATGTTTGCTGAGATTTCCGGAAACTCGTAGTTTTTCGATAGCTTTGCAAACCCTTTCATTGAAAGTGATTCTCGTCAGTCTCTGCTTGGGGCTACTTCAATAGGACACAAACCATAGCGATAGAACTTGGAACTACATTATTGTGCCAAGTTTCAAAGAGCTAGCACAAACCGTGTTTGATTTAGAGTTCCAAATACATGTATCCATATAGGAGAAAACAGAGTGAAACCTAAACATGAAAACGGTAACTGCAAAGGAACGGTTTAACCTAGAAGAACGAAATTTGGTGAGCCAAGTGGGATTGGTGTACTGATCATTACCTGCCAGTATCATCAAGATTGGGTGAAAAAATATTTGCTGAGATTTCAGGAAACTCGTAGTTTTTTGAAGCTTGGCAACCCCTTTCAATGAAAGGGATTCTCGTCAGTCTCTGCTTGGGGCTACTTCAATAGGACACAAACCATAGCGATAGAACTTGGAACTACATTATTGTGCCAAGTTTCAAAGAGCTAGCACAAACCGTGTTTGATTTAGAGTTCTGAATACATGTATCCATATAGGAGAAAAGAGAGTGAAACCTAAACATGAAAACGGTTACCGCAAAGGAACGGTTTAACCTAGAAGAACGAAATTTGGTGAGCCAAGTGGGATAGGTGTACTGATCATTACCTGCCAGTATCATCAAGATTGGGTGAAAAAATGTTTGCTGAGATTTCATGAAACTCGTAGTTTTTTGGAAGCTTGGCAACCCCTTTCAATGAAAGGGATTCTCGTCAGTCTCTGCTTGGGGCTACTTCAATAGGACACAAACCATAGTGATAGAACTTGGAACTACATTATTGTGCCAAGTTTCAAAGAGCTATCACAAACCGTGTTTGATTTAGAGTTCCAACTACATGTATCCATATAGGAGAAAACAGAGTGAAACCTAAACATGAAAACGGTTACTGCAAAGGAACGGTTTAAGCTAGAAGAACGAAATTTGGTGGAGCCAAGTGGGATTGGTGTACTTATCTTTACCTGCAAGTATCATCAAGATTGGGAGAAAAAATGGTTTGCGGAGATTTCATTAAACTCGTAGATTTTTGGAAGCTTGGCAACCCCTTTCAATTAAAGTGATTCTCGTCAGTCTCTGCTTGGGGCTACATCAATAGGACACAAACCATAGCGAGAGAACTTGGAACTACATTATTGTGCCAAGTTTCAAAGAACTAGCACAAACCGTGTTTGATTTAGAGTTCCAAAAACATGTATCCATATAGGAGAAAACAGAGTGAAACCGAAACATGAAAACGGTTACTGCAAAGGAACGGTTTAAGCTAGAAGAACGAAATTTGGTGAGCCATGTGGGATTGGTGTACTGATCATTACCTGCAAGTATCATCAAGATTGGGTGAAAAAATGTTTGCTGAGATTTCATTAAACTCATAGAATTTTGGTAGCTTGGCAACCGCTTTCAATTAAAGTGATTCTCGTCAGTCTCTGCTTGGGGCTACATCAATAGGACACAAACCATAGCGATAGAACTTGGAACTAATTATTGTGCCAAGTTTCAAAGTACTAGCACAAACCGTGTTTGATTTAGAGTTCCAACTACATGTATCCATATAGGAGAAAACAGAGTGAAACCTAAAAATGAAACGGTTACTGCAAAGGAACGGTTTAACCTAGAAGAACGAAATTTGGTGAGCCAAGTGGGATTGGTGTACTGATCATTACCTGCCAGTATCATCAAGATTGGGTGAAAAAATGTTTGCTGAGATTTCAGGAAACTCGTAGTTTTTTGGAAGCTTGGCAACCCCTCTCAATGAAAGTGATTGTCTTCAGTTTCTGCTTGGGGCTACTTCAATAGGACACAAACCATAAGGATTGAACTTGGAACTACATTATTGTGCCAAGTTTCAAAGAGCTAGCAACAAACCGTGTTTCATTTAGAGTTCCAACTACATGTATCCATATAGGAGAAAACAGAGTGAAAGCTAAACATGAAAACGGTTACTGTAAAGGAACGATTTAACCTAGAAGAACGAAATTTGGTGAGCCAAGTGGGATTGGTGTACTGATCATGACCTGCCAGTATCATCAAGATTGGGTGAAAAAATGTTTGCTGAGATTTCAGGAAACTCGTAGTTTTTGGAAGCTTGGCAACCCCTTTCAATTAAAGTGATTCTCGTCAGTCTCTGCTTGGGGGCTACTTCAATAGGACACAAACCATAGCGATAGAACTTGGAAATATATTATTGTGCCAAGTTTCAAAGAGCTATCACAAACCGTGTTTGATTTAGAGTTCCAAATACATGTATCCATATAGGAGAAAACTGAGTGAAACCTAAACATGAAAACGGTTACTGCAAAGGAACGCTTTAATGTAGAAGAACGAAATTTGGTGAGCCAAGTGGGACTGGTGTACTGATCATTAACTGCCAGTATCATCAAGATTGGGTGAAAAAATGTTTGCTGAGATTTCAAGAAACTCGTAGTTTTTTGGAAGCTTGGCAACCCCTTTCAATGAAAGTGATTCTCGTCAGTCTCTGCTTGGGGATACTTCAATAGGACACAAACCATAGCGATAGAATTTGGAACTGCATTATTGTGCCAAGTTTCAAAGAGCTAGCAGAAACCGTGTTTGATTTAGAGTTCCAACTACATGTATCCATATATAAGAAAACAGAGTGAAACCGAAACATGAAAACGGTTACTGCCAAGGAACGGGTTTAACCTAGAAGAACGAAATTTGGTGAGCCAAGTGGATTGGTGTACTGATCATTACCTGCCAGTATCATCAAGATTGGGTGAAAAAATGTTTGCTGAGATTTCAAGAAACTCGTAGTTTTTCGATAGCTTGGCAACCCTTTCACTGAAAGTGATTCTCGTCAGTCTCTGCTTGGGCTACTTCAATAGGACACAAACCATAGCGATAGAACTTGGAACTACATTATTGTGCCAAGTTTCAAAGAGCTAGCACAAACCGTGTTTGATTTAGAGTTCTGACTACATGTATCCATATAGGAGAAAAGAGAGTGAAACCTAAACATGAAAATGGTTACTGCAAAGGAACGGTTTAACCTAGAAGAACGAAATTTGGTGAGCCAAGTGGGATTTGTGTACTGATCATTACCTGCAAGTATCATCAAGATTGGGTGAAAAAATGTTTGCGGAGATTTCATTAAACTCGTAGATTTTTGGAAGCTTGGCAACCCCTTTCAATGAAAGTGATTCTCGTCAGTCTCTGCTTGGGGCTACTTCAATAGGACACAAACCAAAGCGATACAACGGGGAACTACATTACTGTGCCAAGTTTCAAAGAGCTAGCACAAACCGTGTTTGATTTAGAGTTCCAACTACATGTATCCATATAGGAGAAAACAGAGTGAAACCTAAACATGAAAACGGTTACTGCAAAGGAACGGTTTAACCTAGAAGAACGAAATTTGGTGAGCCAAGTGGGATTGGTGTACTGATCATTACCTGCCAGTATCATCAAGATTGGGTGAAAAAATGTTTACTGAGATTTCCGGAAACTCGTAGTTTTTTGGAAGCTTGGCAACCCCTTTCAATGAAAGTGATTCTCGTCAGTCTCTGCTTGGGGCTACTTCAATAGGACACAAACCATAGCGATAGAACTTGGAACTACATTATTGTGCCAAGTTTCAAAGAGCTATCACAAACCGTGTTTGATTTAGAGTTCCAACTACATGTATCCATATAGGAGAAAACAGAGTGAAACCTAAACATGAAAACGGTTACTGCAAAGGAACGGTTTAAGCTAGAAGAACGAAATTTGGTGAGCCAAGTGGGATTGGTGTACTGATCATCACCTGCCAGTATCATCAAGATTGGGTGAAAAAATGTTTGCTGAGATTTCAGGAAACTCGTAGTTTTTTGGAAGCTTGGCAACCCCTTTCAATGAAAGGGATTCTCGTCAGTCTCTGCTTGGGGCTACTTCAATAGGACACAAACCATAGCGATAGAACTTGGAACTACATTATTGTGCCAAGTTTCAAAGAGCTAGCACAAACCGTGTTTGATTTAGAGTTCCAACTACATGTATCCATATAGGAGAAAACAGAGTGAAACCTAAAAATGAAAACGGTTACTGCAAAGGAACGGTTTAACCTAGAAGAACGAAATTTGGTGAGCCAAGTGGGATTTGTGTACTGATCATTACCTGCAAGTATCATCAAGATTGGGTGAAAAAATGTTTGCGGAGATTTCATTAACTCGTAGATTTTTGGAAGCTTGGCAACCCCTTTCAATGAAAGTGATTCAGGTCAGTCTCTGCTTGGGGCTACTTCAATAGGACACAAACCAAAGTGATACAACGGGGAACTACATTACTGTGCCAAGTTTCAAAGAGCTAGCACAAACCGTGTTTGATTTAGAGTTCCAACTACATGTATCCATATAGGAGAAAACTGAGTGAAACCTAAACATGAAAACGGTTACTGCAAAAGGAACGCTTTAATGTAGAAGAACGAAATTTGGTGAGCCAAGTGGGACTGGTGTACTGATCATTACCTGCCAGTATCATCAAGATTGGGTGAAAAAATGTTTGCTGAGATTTCAAGAAACTCGTAGTTTTTTGGAAGCTTCGCAACCCCTTTCAATGAAAGTGATTCTCGTCAGTCTCTGCTTGGGGATACTTCAATAGGACACAAACCATAGCGATAGAATTTGGAACTGCATTATTGTGCCAAGTTTCAAAGAGCTAGCAGAAACCGTGTTTGATTTAGAGTTCCAACTACATGTATCCATATAGGAGAAAACAGAGTGAAACCGAAACATGAAAACGGTTACTGCAAAGGAACGGTTTAAGCTAGAAGAAAGAAATTTGGTGAGCCAAGTGGGATTGGTTTACTGATCATTACCTGCAAGTATCATCAAGATTGGGTGAAAAAATGTTTGCTGCTATTTCCGGAAACTCGTTGTTTTTTGGAAGCTTGGCAACCCCTTTCAATGAAAGTGATTCTCGTCAGTCTCTGCTTGGGGCTACTTCAATAGGACACAAACCATAGTGATAGAACTTGGAACTACATTATTGTGCCAAGTTTCAAAGAGCTATCACAAACCGTGTTTGATTTAGAGTTCCAACTACATGTATCCATATAGGAGAAAACAGAGTGAAACCTAAACATGAAAACGGTTACTGCAAAGGAACGGTTTAAGCTAGAAGAAAGAAATTTGGTGAGCCTAGTGCGATTGGTGTACTGATCATTACCTGCAAGTATCATCAAGATTGGGTGAAAAAATGTTTGCTGATATTTCCGGAAACTCGTTGTTTTTTGGAAGCTTGGCAACCCCTTTCAATGAAAGTGATTATCGTCAGTCTCTGCTTGGGGCTACTTCAATAGGACACAAACCATAGCGATAGAACTTGGAACTGCATTCTTGTGCCAAATTTCAAAGAGCTAGCAGAAACCGTGTTTGATTTAGAGTTCCAAATACATGTATCCATATAGGAGAAAACAGAGTGAAACCGAAATATAAAAACGGTTTCTGTAAAGGAACAGTTTAACCTAGAAGAACGAAATTTGGTGAGCCAAGTGGGACTGGTGTACTGATCATTACCTGCAAGTATCATCAAGATTGGGTGAAAAATGTTTGCTGACATTTCAGGAAACACGTAGTTTTTGGGAAGCTTGGCAACCCCTTTCAATGAAAGTGATTCTCGACAGTCTCTGCTTGGGGCTACTTCAATAGGACACAAACCATAGCGATAGAACTTGGAACTACATTATTGTGCCAAGTTTCAAAGAGCTAGCACAAACCGTGTTTGATTTAGAGTTCTGACTACATGTATCCATATAGGAGAAAAGAGAGTGAAACCTAAACATGAAAACGGTTACTGCAAAGGAACGGTTTAACCTAGAAGAACGAAATTTGGTGAGCCAAGTGGGATTGGTGTACTGATCATTACCTGCCAGTATCATCAAGATTGGGTGAAAAAATGTTTGCTGAGATTTCAGGAAACTCGTAGTTTTTTGGAAGCTTGGCAACCCCTTCAATGAAAGTGATTCTCGTCAACCTCTGCTTGGGGCTACTTCAATAGGACACAAATCATAGCGATAGAACTTGGAACTACATTACTGTGCCAAGTTTCAAAGAGCTAGCACAAACCGTGTTTGATTTAGAGTTCCAACTACATGTATCCATATAGGAGAAAACAGAGTGAAACCTAAACATGAAAACGGTTACTGCAAAGGAACGGTTTAACCTAGAAGAACGAAATTTGGTGAGCCAAGTGGGATTGGTGTACTGATCATTACCTGCCAGTATCATCAAGATTGGGTGAAAAAATGTTTGCTGAGATTTCAGGAAACTCGTAGTTTTTTGGAAGCTTGGCAACCCCTCTCAATGAAAGTGATTGTCTTCAGTTTCTGCTTGGGGCTACTTCAATAGGACACAAACCATAAGGATTGAACTTGGAACTACATTATTGTGCCAAGTTTCAAAGAGCTAGCACAAACCGTGTTTCATTTAGAGTTCCAACTACATGTATCCATATAGGAGAAAACAGAGTGAAAGCTAAACATGAAAACGGTTACTGTAAAGGAACGATTTAACCTAGAAGAACGAAATTTGGTGAGCCAAGTGGGATTGGTGTACTGATCATGACCTGCCAGTATCATCAAGATTGGGTGAAAAAATGTTTGCTGAGATTTCAGGAAACTCGTAGTTTTTTGGAAGCTTGGCAACCCCTTTCAATTAAAGTGATTCTCGTCAGTCTCTGCTTGGGCTACTTCAATAGGACACAAACCATGCGATAGAACTTGGAAATATATTATTGTGCCAAGTTTCAAAGAGCTATCACAAACCGTGTTTGATTTAGAGTTCCAAATACATGTATCCATATAGGAGAAACTGAGTGAAACCTAAACATGAAAACGGTTACTGCAAAGGAACGCTTAATGTAGAAGAACGAAATTTGGTGAGCCAAGTGGGACTGGTGTACTGATCATTAACTGCCAGTATCATCAAGATTGGGTGAAAAAATGTTTGCTGAGATTTCAAGAAACTCGTAGTTTTTTGGAAGCTTGGCAACCCCTTTCAATGAAAGTGATTCTCGTCAGTCTCTGCTTGAGGATACTTCAATAGGACACAAACCATAGCGATAGAATTTGGAACTGCATTATTGTGCCAAGTTTCAAAGAGCTAGCAGAAACCGTGTTTGATTTAGAGTTCCAACTACATGTATCCATATATAAGAAAACAGAGTGAAACCGAAACATGAAAACGGTTACTGCAAAGGAACGGTTTAACCTAGAAGAACGAAATTTGGTGAGCCAAGTGGGATTGGTGTACTGATCATTACCTGCCAGTATCATCAAGATTGGGTGAAAAAATGTTTGCTGAGATTTCAAGAAACTCGTAGTTTTTCGATAGGCTTGGCAACCCCTTTCACTGAAAGTGATTCTCGTCAGTCTCTGCTTGGGGCTACTTCAATAGGACACAAACCATAGCGATAGAACTTGGAACTACATTATTGTGCCAAGTTTCAAAGAGCTAGCACAAACCGTGTTTGATTTAGAGTTCTGACTACATGTATCCATATAGGAGAAAAGAGAGTGAAACCTAAACATGAAAATGGTTACTGCAAAGGAACGGTTTAACCTAGAAGAACGAAATTTGGTGAGCCAAGTGGGATTTGTGTACTGATCATTACCTGCAAGTATCATCAAGATTGGGTGAAAAAATGTTTGCGGAGATTTCATTAAACTCGTAGATTTTTGGAAGCTTGGCAACCCCTTTCAATGAAAGTGATTCTCGTCAGTCTCTGCTTGGGGCTACTTCAATAGGACACAAACCAAAGCAATACAACGGGGAACTACATTACTGTGCCAAGTTTCAAAGAGCTAGCACAAACCGTGTTTGATTTAGAGTTCCAACTACATGTATCCATATAGGAGAAAACAGAGTGAAACCTAAACATGAAAACGGTTACTGCAAAGGAACGGTTTAACCTAGAAGAACGAAATTTGGTGAGCCAAGTGGGATTGGTGTACTGATCATTACCTGCCAGTATCATCAAGATTGGGTGAAAAAATGTTTACTGAGATTTCCGGAAACTCGTAGTTTTTTGGAAGCTTGGCAACCCCTTTCAATGAAAGTGATTCTCGTCAGTCTCTGCTTGGGGCTACTTCAATAGGACACAAACCATAGCGATAGAACTTGGAACTACATTATTGTGCCAAGTTTCAAAGAGCTATCACAAACCGTGTTTGATTTAGAGTTCCAACTACATGTATCCATATAGGAGAAAACAGAGTGAAACCTAAACATGAAAACGGTTACTGCAAAGGAACGGTTTAAGCTAGAAGAACGAAATTTGGTGAGCCAAGTGGGATTGGTGTACTGATCATCACCTGCCAGTATCATCAAGATTGGGTGAAAAAATGTTTGCTGAGATTTCAGGAAACTCGTAGTTTTTTGGAAGCTTGGCAACCCCTTTCAATGAAAGGGATTCTCGTCAGTCTCTGCTTGGGGCTACTTCAATAGGACACAAACCATAGCGATAGAACTTGGAACTACATTATTGTGCCAAGTTTCAAAGAGCTAGCACAAACCGTGTTTGATTTAGAGTTCCAACTACATGTATCCATATAGGAGAAAACAGAGTGAAACCTAAAAATGAAAACGGTTACTGCAAAGGAACGGTTTAACCTAGAAGAACGAAATTTGGTGAGCCAAGTGGGATTTGTGTACTGATCATTACCTGCAAGTATCATCAAGATTGGGTGAAAAAATGTTTGCGGAGATTTCATTAAACTCGTAGATTTTTGGAAGCTTGGCAACCCCTTTCAATGAAAGTGATTCAGGTCAGTCTCTGCTTGGGGCTACTTCAATAGGACACAAACCAAAGTGATACAACGGGGAACTACATTACTGTGCCAAGTTTCAAAGAGCTAGCACAAACCGTGTTTGATTTAGAGTTCCAACTACATGTATCCATATAGGAGAAAACTGAGTGAAACCTAAACATGAAAACGGTTACTGCAAAGGAACGCTTTAATGTAGAAGAACGAAATTTGGTGAGCCAAGTGGGACTGGTGTACTGATCATTACCTGCCAGTATCATCAAGATTGGGTGAAAAAATGTTTGCTGAGATTTCAAGAAACTCGTAGTTTTTTGGAAGCTTCGCAACCCCTTTCAATGAAAGTGATTCTCGTCAGTCTCTGCTTGGGGATACTTCAATAGGACACAAACCATAGCGATAGAATTTGGAACTGCATTATTGTGCCAAGTTTCAAAGAGCTAGCAGAAACCGTGTTTGATTTAGAGTTCCAACTACATGTATCCATATAGGAGAAAACAGAGTGAAACCGAAACATGAAAACGGTTACTGCAAAGGAACGGTTTAAGCTAGAAGAAAGAAATTTGGTGAGCCAAGTGGGATTGGTGTACTGATCATTACCTGCAAGTATCATCAAGATTGGGTGAAAAAATGTTTGCTGCTATTTCCGGAAACTCGTTGTTTTTGGGAAGCTTGGCAACCCCTTTCAATGAAAGTGATTCTCGTCAGTCTCTGCTTGGGGCTACTTCAATAGGACACAAACCATAGTGATAGAACTTGGAACTACATTATTGTGCCAAGTTTCAAAGAGCTATCACAAACCGTGTTTGATTTAGAGTTCCAACTACATGTATCCATATAGGAGAAAACAGAGTGAAACCTAAACATGAAAACGGTTACTGCAAAGGAACGGTTTAAGCTAGAAGAAAGAATTTGGTGAGCCTAGTGCGATTGGTGTACTGATCATTACCTGCAAGTATCATCAAGATTGGGTGAAAAAATGTTTGCTGATATTTCCGGAAACTCGTTGTTTTTTGGAAGCTTGGCAACCCCTTTCAATGAAAGTGATTCTCGTCAGTCTCTGCTTGGGGCTACTTCAATAGGACACAAACCATAGCGATAGAACTTGGAACTGCATTCTTGTGCCAAATTTCAAAGAGCTAGCAGAAACCGTGTTTGATTTAGAGTTCCAAATACATGTATCCATATAGGAGAAAACAGAGTGAAACCGAAATATAAAAACGGTTTCTGTAAAGGAACAGTTTAACCTAGAAGAACGAAATTTGGTGAGCCAAGTGGGACTGGTGTACTGATCATTACCTGCAAGTATCATCAAGATTGGGTGAAAAAATGTTTGCTGACATTTCAGGAAACACGTAGTTTTTGGGAAGCTTGGCAACCCCTTTCAATGAAAGTGATTCTCGTCAGTCTCTGCTTGGGGCTACTTCAATAGGACACAAACCATAGTGATAGAACTTGGAACTACATTATTGTGCCAAGTTTCAAAGAGCTAGCACAAACCGTGTTTGATTTAGAGTTCTGACTACATGTATCCATATAGGAGAAAAGAGAGTGAAACCTAAACATGAAAACGGTTACTGCAAAGGAACGGTTTAACCTAGAAGAACGAAATTTGGTGAGCCAAGTGGGATTGGTGTACTGATCATTACCTGCCAGTATCATCAAGATTGGGTGAAAAAATGTTTGCTGAGATTTCAGGAAACTCGTAGTTTTTTGGAAGCTTGGCAACCCCTTCAATGAAAGTGATTCTCGTCAACCTCTGCTTGGGGCTACTTCAATAGGACACAAATCATAGCGATAGAACTTGGAACTACATTACTGTGCCAAGTTTCAAAGAGCTAGCACAAACCGTGTTTGATTTAGAGTTCCAACTACATGTATCCATATAGGAGAAAACAGAGTGAAACCTAAACATGAAAACGGTTACTGCAAAGGAACGGTTTAACCTAGAAGAACGAAATTTGGTGAGCCAAGTGGGATTGGTGTACTGATCATTACCTTCCAGTATCATCAAGATTGGGTGAAAAAATGTTTGCTGAGATTTCCGGAAACTCGTAGTTTTTCGAAAGCTGGGCAACCCCTTTCAATGAAAGTGATTCTCGTCAGCCTCTACTTGGGGCTACTTAAATAGGACACAAAGCATAGCGATAGAACGTGGAAATACATTATTGTGCTAAGTTTCAAAGAGCTATCACAAACAGTGTTTGAATTAGAGTTCCAACTACATGCATCCATATAGGAGAAAACTGAGTGAAACCTAAACATGAAAACGCTTACTGCAAAGGAACGCTTCAATGTAGAAGAACGAAATTTGGTGAGCCAAGTGCGACTGGTGTACTGATCATAACCTGCCAGTATCATCAAGATTGGGTGAAAATATGTTTGCTGAGATTTCAAGAAACTCGTAGTTTTTTGGAAGCTTGGCAACCCCTTTCAATGAAAGTGATTCTCGTCATTCTCTGCTTGGGGCTACTTCAATAGGACACAAACCATAGCGATAGAACTTGGAACTGCATTATCGTGCCAAGTTTCAAAGAGCTAGCAGAAACCGTGTTTGATTTAGAGTTCCAACTACATGTATCCATATAGGAGAAAACAGAGTGAAACCGAAACATGAAACCGGTTACTGCAAAGGAACGGTTTAAGCTAGAAGAAAGAAATTTGGTGAGCCAAGTGGGATTGGTGTACTGATCATTACCTGCCAGTATCATCAAGATTGGGTGAAAAAATGTTTGCTGATATTTCCGGAAACTCGTTGTTTTTGGAAGCTTGGCAACCCCTTTCAATGAAAGTGATTCTCGTCAGTCTCTGCTTGGGGCTACTTCAATAGGACACAAACCAAAGCGATACAACGGGGAACTACATTACTGTGCCAAGTTTCAAAGAGCTAGCCCAAACCGTGTTTGATTTAGAGTTCCAACTACATGTATCCATATAGGAGAAAACAGAGTGAAACCTAAACATGAAAACGGTTACTGCAAAGGAACGGTTTAACCTAGAAGAACGAAATTTGGTGAGCCAAGTGGGATTGGTGTCCTGATCATTACCTGCCAGTATCATCAAGATTGGGCGAAAAATGGTTGCTGAGATTTCAGGAAACTCGTAGGTTTTTGGAAGCTTGGCAACCCCTTTCAATGAAAGGGATTCTCGTCAGTCTCTGCTTGGGGCTACTTCAATAGGACACAAACCATAGCGATAGAACTTGGAACTACATTATTGTGCCAACTTTCAAAGAGCTATCACAAACCGTGTTTGATTTAGAGTTCCAACTACATGTATCCATATAGGAGAAAACAGAGTGAAACCTAAACAAGAAAACGGTTTCCGCAAAGGAACCGTTTAACGTAGAAGAATGAAATTTAGTGAGATAAGTGGGATTAGTGTTCTGATCATTACCTGCCAGTATCATCAAGATTGGGTGAAAAAATGTTTGCTGAGATTTCCGGAAACTCGTAGTTTTTCGATAGCTTTGCAAACCCTTTCACTGAAAGTGATTCTCGTCAGTCTCTGCTTGGGGATACTTCAATAGGACACAAACCATAGCGATAGAATTTGGAACTGCATTATTGTCCCAAGTTTCAAAGAGCTAGCAGAAACCGTGTTTGATTTAGAGTTCCAACTACATGTATCCATATAGGAGAAAACAGAGTGAAACCGAAACATGAAAACGGTTACTGCAAAGAATCGGTTTAAGCTAGAAGAAAGAAATTTGGTGAGCCAAGTGGGATTGGTGTACTGCTCATTCCCTGCAAGTATCATCAAGTTTGGGTGAAAAAATGTTTGCTGATATTCCCGGAAACTCGTTGTTTTTTGGAAGCTTGGCAACCCCTTTCAATGAAAGTGATTCTCGTCAGTCTCTGCTTGGGGCTACTTCAATAGGACACAAACCATAGCGATAGAACTTGGAACTACATTATTGTGCCAAGTTTCAAAGAGCTATCACAAACCGTGTTTGATTTAGAGTTCCAAATACATGTATCCATATAGGAGAAAACTGAGTGAAACCTAAACATGAAAACGGTTACTGAAAAGGAACGCTTTAATGTAGAAGAACGAAATTTGGTGAGCCAAGTGGGACTGGTGTACTGATCATTACCTGCCAGTATCATCAAGATTGGGTGAAAAAATGTTTGCTGAGATTTCAAGAATCTCGTAGTTTTTTGGAAGCTTCGCAACCCCTTTCAATGAAAGTGATTCTCGTCAGTCTCTGCTTGGGGATACTTCAATAGGACACAAACCATAGCGTTAGAATTTGGAACTGCATTATTGTGCCAAGTTTCAAAGAGCTAGCAGAAACCGTGTTTGATTTAGAGTTCCAACTACATGTATCCATATAGGAGAAAACAGAGTGAAACCTAAACACGAAAACGGTTACTGCAAAGGAACGGTTTAAGCTAGAAGAACGAAATTTGGTGAGCCAAGTGGGATTGGTGTACTGATCATTACCTGCCAGTATCATCAAGATTGGGTGAAAAAATGTTTGCTGAGATTTCAAGAACCTCGTAGTTTTTTGGAAGCTTGGCAACCCCTTTCAATGAAAGTGATTGTCGTCAGTCTCTGCTTGGGGCTACTTCAATAGGACACAAACCATAGCGATAGAACTTGGAACTACCTTATTGTGCCAGGTTTCAAAGAGCTAGCACAAACCGTGTTTGATTTAGAGTTCCAACTACATGTATCCATATAGGAGAAAACAGAGTGAAACCTAAACATGAAAACGGTTACTGCAAAGGAACAGTTTAACCTAGAAGAACGAAATTTGGTGAGCCAAGTGGGACTGGTGTACTGCTCATTACCTGCAAGTATCATCAAGATTGGTGAAAAAATGTTTGCTGAGATTTCAGGAAACACGTAGTTTTTTGGAAGCTTGGAACCCCTTTCAATGAAAGTGATTCTCGTCAGTCTCTGCTTGGGGCTACTTCAATAGGACACAAACCATAGCGATAGAACTTGGAACTACATTATTGTGATAAGTTTCAAATAGCTAGCACAAACCGTGTTTGATTTAGAGTTCCAATTACATGTATCCTTATAGGAGAAAACGGAGTGAAACCTAAAAATGAAAACGGTTACTGCAAAGGAACCGTTTAACCTAGAAGTACGAAATTTGGTGAGCCAACTGGGATTGGTGTACTGATCATTACCTGCCAGTATCATCAAGATTGGGTGAAAAAATATTTCCTGAGATTTCCGGAAACTCGTAGTTTTTCGATAGCTTGGCAACCCCTTCACTGAAAGTGATTCTCGTCAATCTCTGCTTGGGGCTACTTCAATAGGACACAAACCATAGCGATAGAACTTGGAAATACATTATTGTCCCAAGTTTCAAAGAGCTAGCACAAACCGTGTTTGATTTAGAGTTCTGACTACATGTATCCATATAGGAGAAAACAGAGTGAAACCTAAACATGAAAACGGTTACTGCAAAGGAACGGTTTAACCTAGAAGAACGAAATTTGGTGAGCCAAGTGGGATTGGTGTACTGATCATTACCTGCCAGTATCATCAAGATTGGGTGAAAAAATATTTGCTGAGATTTCAGGAAACTCGTAGTTTTTTGGAAGCTTGGCAACCCCTTTCAATGAAAGGGATTCTCGTCAGTCTCTGCTTGGGGCTACTTCAATAGGACACAAACCATAGCGATAGAACTTGGAACTACATTATTGTGCCAAGTTTCAAAGAGCTAGCACAAACCGTGTTTGATTTAGAGTTCTGACTACATGTATCCTTATAGGAGAAATAAGAGTGAAACCTAAAAATGAAAATGGTTACTGCAAAGGAACGGTTTAACCTAGAAGAACGAAATTTGGTGAGCCAAGTGGGATTGGTGTACTGATCATTACCTGCCAGTATCATCAAGATTGGGTGAAAAAATGTTTGCTGAGATTTCAGGAAACTCGTAGTTTTTGGAAGCTTGGCAACCCCTCTCAATGAAAGTGATTGTCTTCAGTTTCTGCTTGGGGCTACTTCAATAGGACACAAACCATAGCGAAAGAACTTGGAACTACATTATTGTGCCAAGTTTCAAAGAGCTAGCACAAACCGTGTTTGATTTAGAGTTCCAACTACATGTATCCATATAGGAGAAAACAGAGTGAAACCTAAACAAGAAAACGGTTACTGCAAAGGAACGGTTTAACCTAGAAGAACGAAATTTGGTGAGCCAAGTGGGACTGGTGTACTCATCATTACCTGCCAGTATCATCAAGATTGGGTGAAAAAATGTTTGCTGAGATTTCCGGAAACTCGTAGTTTTTTGGAAGCTTCGCAACCCCTTTCAATGAAAGTGATTCTCGTCAGTCTCTGCTTGGGGCTACTTCAATAGGACACAAACCATAGCGATAGAATTTGGAACTGCATTATTGTGCCAAGTTTCAAAGAGCTAGCAGAAACCGTGTTTGATTTAGAGTTCCAACTACATGTATCCATATAGGAGAACACAGAGTGAAACCGAAACATGAAAACGGTTACTGCAAAGGAACGGTTTAAGCTAGAAGAAAGAAATTTGGTGAGCCAAGTGCGATTGGTGTACTGATCATTACCTGCCAGTATCATCAAGATTGGGTGAAAAAATGTTTGCTGAGATTTCAAGAAACTCGTAGTTTTTTGGAAGCTTGGCAACCCCTTTCAATGAAAGTGATTCTCGTCAGTCTCTGCTTGGGGCTACTTCAATACGACACAAACCATAGCGATAGAACTTGGAACTACATTATTGTGCCAAGTTTCAAAGAGCTATCACAAACCGTGTTTGATTTAGAGTTCCAACTACATGTATCCATATTGGAGAAAACAGAGTGAAACCTAAACATGAAAACGGTTTCCGCAAAGGAACCGTTTAACGTAGAAGAATGAAATTTGGTGAGATAAGTGGGATTGGTGTTCTGATCATTACCTGCCAGTATCATCAAGATTGGGTGAAAAAATATTTCCTGAGATTTCCGGAAACTCGTAGTTTTTCGATAGCTTGGCAAACCCTTTCACTGAAAGTGATTCTCGTCAATCTCTGCTTGGGGCTACTTCAATAGGACACAAACCATAGCGATAGAACTTGGAACTACATTATTGTGCCAAGTTTCAAAGAGCTAGCACAAACCGTGTTTGATTTAGAGTTCTGACTACATGTATCCATATAGGAGAAAAGAGAGTGAAACCTAAACATGAAAACGGTTACTGCAAAGGAACGGTTTAACCTAGAAGAACGAAATTTGGTGAGCCAAGTGGGATTGGTGTACTGATCATTACCTGCCAGTATCATCAAGATTGGGTGAAAAAATGTTTGCTGAGATTTCAGGAAACTCGTAGTTTTTTGGAAGCTTGGCAACCCCTTTCAATGAAAGGGATTCTCATCAGTCTCTGCTTGGGGCTACTTCAATAGGACACAAACCATAGCGATAGAACTTGGAACTACATTATTGTGCCAAGTTTCAAAGAGCTATCACAAACCGTGTTTGATTTAGAGTTCCAACTACATGTATTAATATAGGAGAAAACAGAGTGAAACCTAAACATGAAAACGGTTTCCGCAAAGGAACCGTTTAACGTAGAAGAATGAAATTTGGTGAGATAAGTGGGATTGGTGTTCTGATCATTACCTGCCAGTATCATCAAGATTGGGTGAAAAAATATTTCCTGAGATTTCCGGAAACTCGTAGTTTTTCGAAAGCTTGGCAACCCCTTTCACTGAAAGTGATTCTCGTCAGTCTCTGCTTGGGGCTACTTCAATAGGACACAAACCATAGCGATAGAACTTGGAACTACATTATTGTGCCAAGTTACAAAGAGCTATCACAAACCGTGTTTGATTTAGAGTTCCAAATACATGTATCCATATAGGAGAAAACTGAGTGAAACCTAAACATGAAAACGGTTACTGCAAAGGAACGCTTTAATGTAGAAGAACGAAATTTGGTGAGCCAAGTGGGACTGGTGTACTGATCATTACCTGCCAGTATCATCAAGATTGGGTGAAAAAAATGTTTGCTGAGATTTCAGGAAACTCGTAGTTTTTTGGAAGCTTGGCAACCCCTCTCAATGAAAGTGATTGTCTTCAGTTTCTGCCTGGGGCTACTTCAATAGGACACAAACCATAAGGATTGAACTTGGAACTACATTATTGTGCCAAGTTTCAAAGAGCTAGCACAAACCGTGTTTCATTTAGAGTTCCAACTACATGTATCCATATAGGAGAAAACAGAGTGAAAGCTAAACATGAAAACGGTTACTGTAAAGGAACGATTTAACCTAGAAGAACGAAATTTGGTGAGCCAAGTGGGATTGGTGTACTGATCATTACCTGCCAGTATCATCAAGATTGGGTGAAAAAATGTTTGCTGAGATTTCCGGAAACTCGTAGTTTTTTGGAAGCTTGGCAACCCCTTTCAATGAAAGGGATTCTCGTCAACCTCTGCTTGGGGCTACTTCAATAGGACACAAACCATAGTGATAGAACTTGGAACTATATTATTGTGCCAAGTTTCAAAGAGCTATCACAAACCGTGTTTGATTTAGAGTTCCAAATACATATATCCATATAGGAGAAAACTGAGTGAAACCTAAACATGAAAACGGTTACTGCAAAGGAACAGTTTAACCTAGAAGAACGCAATTTGGTGAGCCAAGTGGGACTGGTGTACTGATCATTACCTCCCAGTATCATCAAGATTGGGTGAAAAAATGTTTGCTGAGATTTCAAGAAACTCGTAGTTATTTGGAAGCTTCGCAACCCCTTTCAATGAAAGTGATTCTCGTCAGTCTCTGCTTGTGGCTACTTCAATAGGACACAAACCATAGCGATAGAATTTGGAACTGCATTATTGTGCCAAGTTTCAAAGAGCTAGCAGAAACCGTGTTTGATTTAGAGTTCCAACTACATGTATCCATATAGGAGAAAACAGAGTGAAACCGAAACATGAAAACGGTTACTGCAAAGGAACGGTTTAAGCTAGAAGAAAGAAATTTGGTGAGCCAAGTGGGATTGGTGTACTGATCATTACCTGCAAGTATCATCAAGATTGGGTGAAAAAATGTTTGCTGATATTTCCGGAAACTCGTTGTTCTTTGGAAGCTTGGCAACCCCTTTCAATGAAAGTGATTCTCGTCAGTCTCTGCTTGGGGCTACTTCAATAGGACACAAACCATAGCGATAGAACTTGGAACTACATTATTGTGCCACGTTTCAAAGAGCTATCACAAACCGTGTTTGATTTAGAGTTCCAACTACATGTATCCATATAGGAGAAAACAGAGTGAAACCCTAAACATGAAAACGGTTACAGCAAAGGAACGGTTTAAGCTAGAAGAAAGAAATTTGGTGAGCCTAGTGCGATTGGTGTACTGATCATTACCTGCAAGTATCATCAAGATTGGGTAAAAAAATGTTTGCTGATATTTCCGGAAACTCGTTGTTTTTTGGAAGCTTGGCAACCCCTTTCAATGAAAGTGATTCTCGTCAGTCTCTGCTTGGGGCTACTTCAATAGGACACAAACCATAGCGATAGAACTTGGAACTGCATTCTTGTGCCAAATTTCAAAGAGCTAGCAGAAACCGTGTTTGATTTAGAGTTCCAAATACATGTATCCATATAGGAGAAAACAGAGTGAAACCGAAACATAAAACGGTTTCTGTAAAGGAACAGTTTAACCTAGAAGAACGAAATTTGGTGATCCAAGTGGGGCTGGTGTACTGATCATTACCTGCAAGTATCATCAAGATTGGGTGAAAAAATGTTTGCTGACATTTCAGGAAACACGTAGTTTTGGGGAAGCTTGGCAACCCCTTTCAATGAAAGTGATTCTTGTCAGTCTCTGCTTGGGGCTACTTCAATAGGACACAAACCATAGCGATAGAACTTGGAACTACAATATTGTGCCAAGTTTCAAAGAGCTATCACAAACCGTGTTTATTTTAGAGTTCCAACTACATGTATCCATATAGGAGAAAACAGAGTGAAACCTAAACATGAAAACGGTTTCCGCAAAGGAACCGTTTAACGTAGAAGAATGAAATTTGGTGAGCCAAGTGCGATTGGTGTTCTGATCATTACCTGCCAGTATCATCAAGATTGGGTGAAAAAATATTTCCTGAGATTTCCGGAAACTCGTAGTTTTTCGATAGCTTGGCAACCCCTTTCACTGAATGTGATTCTCGTCAGTCTCTGCTTGGGGCTACTTCAATAGGACACAAACCATAGCGATAGAACTTGGAACTACATTATTGTGCCAACTTACAAATAGCTAGCACAAACCGTGTTTGATTTAGAGTTCCAACTACATGTATCCATATAGGAGAAAACAGAGTGAAACCTAAACACGAAAATGGTTACTGCAAAGGAACGGTTTAAGCTAGAAGAACGAAATTTGGTGAGCCAAGTGGGATTGGTGTACTGATCATTACCTGCCTGTATCATCAAGATTGGGTGAAAAAATGTTTGCTGAGATTTCAAGAACCTCGTAGTTTTTTGGAAGCTTGAAACCCCTTTTAAATGAAAATGATTCTCGTCAGTCTCTGCTTGGGGCTACTTCAATAGGACACAAACCAAAGCGATACAACGGGGAACTACATTACTGTGCCAAGTTTCAAAGAGCTAGCACAAACCGTGTTTGATTTAGAGTTCCAACTACATGTATCCATATAGGAAGAAAAGAGAGTGAAACCTAAACATGAAAACGGTTACTGCAAAGGAACGGTTTAACCTAGAAGAACGAAATTTGGTGAGCCAAGTGGGATTGGTGTACTGATCATTACCTGCCAGTATCATCAAGATTGGGTGAAAAAATGTTTGCTGAGATTTCAGGAAACTCGTAGTTTTTGGAAGCTTGGCAACCCCTTTCAATGAAAGGGATTCTCATCAGTCTCTGCTTGGGGCTACTTCAATAGGACACAAACCATAGCGATAGAACTTGGAACTACATTATTGTGCCAAGTTTCAAAGAGCTATCACAAACCGTGTTTGATTTAGAGTTCCAACTACATGTATCCATATAGGAGAAAACAGAGTGAAACCTAAACATGAAAACGGTTTCCGCAAAGGAACCGTTTAACGTAGAAGAATGAAATTTGGTGAGATAAGTGGGATTGGTGTTCTGATCATTACCTGCCAGTATCATCAAGATTGGGTGAAAAAATATTTCCTGAGATTTCCGGAAACTCGTAGTTTTTCGAAAGCTTGGCAACCCCTTTCACTGAAAGTGATTCTCGTCAGTCTCTGCTTGGGGCTACTTCAATAGGACACAAACCATAGCGATAGAACTTGGAACTACATTATTGTGCCAAGTTACAAAGAGCTATCACAAACCATGTTTGATTTAGAGTTCCAAATACATGTATCCATATAGGAGAAAACTGAGTGAAACCTAAACATGAAAACGGTTACTGCAAAGGAACGCTTTAATGTAGAAGAACGAAATTTGGTGAGCCAAGTGGGACTGGTGTACTGATCATTACCTGCCAGTATCATCAAGATTGGGTGAAAAAATGTTTGCTGAGATTTCAGGAAACTCGTAGTTTTTTGGAAGCTTGGCAACCCCTCTCAATGAAAGTGATTGTCTTCAGTTTCTGCTTGGGGCTACTTCAATAGGACACAAACCATAAGGACTGAACTTGGAACTACATTATTGTTCCAAGTTTCAAAGAGCTAGCACAAACCGTGTTTCATTTAGAGTTCCAACTACATGTATCCATATAGGAGAAAACAGAGTGAAAGCTAAACATGAAAACGGTTACTGTAAAGGAACGATTTAACCTAGAAGAACGAAATTTGGTGAGCCAAGTGGGATTGGTGTACTGATCATTACCTGCCAGTATCATCAAGATTGGGTGAAAAAATGTTTGCTGAGATTTCCGGAAACTCGTAGTTTTTTGGAAGCTTGGCAACCCCTTTCAATGAAAGGGATTCTCGTCAACCTCTGCTTGGGGCTACTTCAATAGGACACAAACCATAGTGATAGAACTTGGAACTACATTATTGTGCCAAGTTTCAAAGAGCTATCACAAACCGTGTTTGATTTAGAGTTCCAAATACATATATCCATATAGAAGAAAACTGAGTGAAACCTAAACATGAAAACGGTTACTGCAAAGGAACAGTTTAACCTAGAAGAACGCAATTTGGTGAGCCAAGTGGGACTGGTGTACTGATCATTACCTCCCAGTATCATCAAGATTGGGTGAAAAAATGTTTGCTGAGATTTCAAGAAACTCGTAGTTTTTTGGAAGCTTCGCAACCCCTTTCAATGAAAGTGATTCTCGTCAGTCTCTGCTTGTGGCTACTTCAATAGGACACAAACCATAGCGATAGAATTTGGAACTGCATTATTGTGCCAAGTTTCAAAGAGCTAGCAGAAACCGTGTTTGATTTAGAGTTCCAACTACATGTATCCATATAGGAGAAAACAGAGTGAAACCGAAACATGAAAACGGTTACTGCAAAGGAACGGTTTAAGCTAGAAGAAAGAAATTTGGTGAGCCAAGTGGGATTGGTGTACTGATCATTACCTGCAAGTATCATCAAGATTGGGTGAAAAAATGTTTTGCTGATATTTCCGGAAACTCGTTGTTCTTTGGAAGCTTGGCAACCCCTTTCAATGAAAGTGATTCTCGTCAGTCTCTGCTTGGGGCTACTTCAATAGGACACAAACCATAGCGATAGAACTTGGAACTACATTATTGTGCCAAGTTTCAAAGAGCTATCACAAACCGTGTTTGATTTAGAGTTCCAACTACATGTATCCATATAGGAGAAAACAGAGTGAAACCTAAACATGAAAACGGTTACAGCAAAGGAACGGTTTAAGCTAGAAGAAAGAAATTTGGTGAGCCTAGTGCGATTGGTGTACTGATCATTACCTGCAAGTATCATCAAGATTGGGTGAAAAAATGTTTGCTGATATTTCCGGAAACTCGTTGTTTTTGGAAGCTTGGCAACCCCTTTCAATGAAAGTGATTCTCGTCAGTCTCTGCTTGGGGCTACTTCAATAGGACACAAACCATAGCGATAGAACTTGGAACTGCATTCTTGTGCCAAATTTCAAATAGCTAGCAGAAACCGTGTTTGATTTAGAGTTCCAAATACATGTATCCATATAGGAGAAAACAGAGTGAAACCGAAACATAAAAACGGTTTCTGTAAAGGAACAGTTTAACCTAGAAGAACGAAATTTGGTGATCCAAGTAGGACTGGTGTCCTGATCATTACCTGCAAGTATCATCAAGATTGGGTGAAAAAATATTTGCTGACATTTCAGGAAACACGTAGTTTTGGGGAAGCTTGGCAACCCCTTTCAATGAAAGTGATTCTTGTCAGTCTCTGCTTGGGGCTACTTCAATAGGACACAAACCATAGCGATAGAACTTGGAACTACAATATTGTGCCAAGTTTCAAAGAGCTATCACAAACCATGTTTATTTTAGAGTTCCAACTACATGTATCCATATAGGAGAAAACAGAGTGAAACCTAAACATGAAAACGGTTTCCGCAAAGGAACCGTTTAACGTAGAAGAATGAAATTTGGTGA
Source organism: Urocitellus parryii (assembly GCF_045843805.1). NCBI lineage: Eukaryota > Metazoa > Chordata > Mammalia > Rodentia > Sciuridae > Urocitellus > Urocitellus parryii. Next base: position 33,749 of record NW_027552219.1, read on the forward strand.
GCCAAGTGCGATTGGTGTTCTGATCATTACCTGCCAGTATCATCAAGATTGGGTGAAAAAATATTTCCTGAGATTTCCGGAAACTCGTAGTTTTTCGATAGCTTGGCAACCCCTTTCACTGAATGTGATTCTCGTCAGTCTCTGCTTGGGGCTACTTCAATAGGACACAAACCATAGCGATAGAACTTGGAACTACATTATTGTGCCAACTTACAAATAGCTAGCACAAACCGTGTTTGATTTAGAGTTCCAACTACATGTATCCATATTGGAGAAAACAGAGTGAAACCTAAACACGAAAATGGTTACTGCAAAGGAACGGTTTAAGCTAGAAGAACGAAATTTGGTGAGCCAAGTGGGATTGGTGTACTGATCATTACCTGCCTGTATCATCAAGATTGGGTGAAAAAATGTTTGCTGAGATTTCAAGAACCTCGTAGTTTTTTGGAAGCTTGAAACCCCTTTTAAATGAAAATGATTCTCGTCAGTCTCTCCTTGGGGCTACTTCAATAGGACACAAACCAAAGCGATACAACGGGGAACTACATTACTGTGCCAAGTTTCAAAGAGCTAGCACAAACCGTGTTTGATTTAGAGTTCCAACTACATGTATCCATATAGGAGAAAACAGAGTGAAACCTAAACATGAAAACGGTTACTGCAAAGGAACGGTTTAACCTAGAAGAACGAAATTTGGTGAGCCAAGTGGGATTGGTGTACTGATCATTACCTGCCAGTATCATCAAGATTGGGTGAAAAAATGTTTGCTGAGATTTCCGGAAACTCGTAGTTTTTCGAAAGCTTGGCAACCCCTTTCAATGAAAGTGATACTCATCAGCCTCTGCTTGGGGCTACTTCAATAGGACACAAACCATAGCGATAGAACTTGGAAATACATTATTGTGCCACGTTTCAGAGAGCTATCACAAACCGTGTTTGATTTAGAGTTCCAACTACATGTATCCATATAGGAGAAAACTGAGTGAAACCTAAACATGAAAACGGTTACTGCAAAGGAACGCTTTAATGTAGAAGAACGAAATTTGGTGAGCCAAGTGGGACTAGTGTACTGATCATTACCTGCCAGTATCATCAAGATTGGGTGAAAAAATGTTTGCTGAGATTTCAAGAAACTCGTAGTTTTTTGGAAGCTTGGCAACCCCTTTCAATGAAAGTGATTCTCATCAGTCTCTGCTTGGGGCTACTTCAATAGGACACAAACCATAGCGATAGAACTTGGAACTACATTTTGTGCCAAGTTTCAAAGAGCTATCACAAACCGTGTTTGATTTAGTGTTCCAACTACATGTATCCATATAGGAGAAAACAGAGTGAAACCTAAACATGAAAACGGTTTCCGCAAAGGAACCGTTTAACGTAGAAGAATGAAATTTGGTGAGATAAGTGGGATTGGTGTTCTGATCATTACCTGCCAGTATCATCAAGATTGGGTGAAAAAATATTTCCTGAGATTTCCGGAACCTCGTAGTTTTTCGATAGCTTGGCAACCCCTTTCACTGAAAGTGATTCTCGTCAGTCTCTGCTTGGGGCTACTTCAATAGGACACAAACCATAGCGATAGAACTTGGAACTACATTATTGTGCCAAGTTTCAAAGAGCTAGCACAATCCGTGTTTGATTTAGAGTTCTGACTACATGTATCCATATAGGAGAAAAGAGAGTGAAACCTAAACATGAAAACGGTTACTGCAAAGGAATGGTTTAACCTAGAAGAACGAAATTTGGTGAGCCAAGTGGGATTGGTGTACTGATCATTACCTGCCAGTATCATCAAGATTGGGTGAAAAAATGTTTGCTGAGATTTCAGGAAACTCGTAGTTTTTTGGAAGCTTGGCAACCCCTTTCAATGAAAGGGATTCTCGTCAGTCTCTGCTTGGGGCTACTTCAATAGGACACAAACCATAGCGATAGCACTTGGAACTACATTATTGTGCCAAGTTTCAAAGAGCTAGCACAAACCGTGTTTGATTTAGAGTTCCAACTACATGTATCCATATAGGAGAAAACAGAGTGAAACCTAAAAATGAAAACGGTTACTGCAAAGGAACGGTTTAACCTAGAAGAACGAAATTTGGTGAGCCAAGTGGGATTTGTGTACTGATCATTACCTGCCAGTATCATCAAGATTGATTGAAAAAATGTTTGCTGAGATTTCAGGAAACTCGTAGTTTTTTGGAAGCTTTGCAACCCCTTTCAATGAAAGTGATTCTCGTCAGTCTCTGCTTGGGGCTACTTCAATAGGACACAAACCAAAGCGATACAACGGGGAACTACATTACTGTGCCAAGTTTCAAAGAGCTAGCACAAACCGTGTTTGATTTAGAGTTCCAACTACATGTATCCATATAGGAGAAAACAGAGTGAAACCTAAACATGAAAACGGTTACTGCAAAGGAACGGTTTAACCTAGAAGAATGAAATTTGGTGAGCCAAGTGGGATTGGTGTACTGATCATTACCTGCCAGTATCATCAAGATTGGGTGAAAAAATGTTTGCTGAGATATCCGGAAACTCGTAGTTTTTCGAAAGCTTGGCAACCCCTTTCAATGAAAGTGATTCTCATCAGTCTCTGCTTGGGGCTACTTCAATAGGACACAAACCATAGCGATAGAACTTGGAAATACATTATTGTGCCAAGTTTCAGAGAGCTATCACAAACCGTGTTTGATTTAGAGTTCCAACTACATGTATCCATATAGGAGAAAACTGAGTGAAACCTAAACATGAAAACGGTTACTGCAAAGGAACGCTTTAATGTAGAAGAACGAAATTTGGGGAGCCAAGTGGGACTAGTGTACTGATCATGACCTGCCAGTATCATCAAGATTGGGTGAAAAAATGTTTGCTGAGATTTCAAGAAACTCGTAGTTTTTCGATAGCTTGGCAACCCCTTTCACTGAAAGTGATTCTCGTCAGTCTCTGCTTGGGGCTACTTCAATAGGACACAAACCATAGCGATAGAACTTGGAACTACATTTTGTGCCAAGTTTCAAAGAGCTATCACAAACCGTGTTTGATTTAGAGTTCCAACTACATGTATCCATATAGGAGAAAACAGAGTGAAACCTAAACATGAAAACGGTTTCCGCAAAGGAACCGTTTAACGTAGAAGAATGAAATTTGGTGAGATAAGTGGGATTGGTGTTCTGATCATTACCTGCCAGTATCATCAAGATTGGGTGAAAAAATATTTCCTGAGATTTCCGGAAACTCGTAGTTTTTCGATAGCTTGGCAACCCCTTTCACTGAAAGTGATTCTCGTCAGTCTCTGCTTGGGGCTACTTCAATAGGACACAAACCATAGCGATAGAACTTGGAACTACATTATTGTGCCAAGTTTCAAAGAGCTAGCACAAACCGTGTTTGATTTAGAGTTCTGACTACATGTATCCATATAGGAGAAAAGAGAGTGAAACCTAAACATGAAAACGGTTACTGCAAAGGAATGGTTTAACCTAGAAGAACGAAATTTGGTGAGCCAAGTGGGACTGGAGTACTGATCATTACCTGCCAGTATCATCAAGATTGGGTGAAAAAATGTTTGCTGAGATTTCAGGAAACTCGTAGTTTTTTGGAAGCTTGGCAACCCCTCTCAATGAAAGTGATTGTCTTCAGTTTCTGCTTGGGGCTACTTCAATAGGACACAAACCATAAGGATTGAACTTGGAACTACATTATTGTTCCAAGTTTCAAAGAGCTAGCACAAACCGTGTTTCATTTAGAGTTCCAACTACATGTATCCATATAGGAGAAAACAGAGTGAAAGCTAAACATGAAAACGGTTACTGTAAAGGAACGATTTAACCTAGAAGAACGAAATTTGGTGAGCCAAGTGGGATTGGTGTACTGATCATTACCTGCCAGTATCATCAAGATTGGGTGAAAAAATGTTTGCTGAGATTTCCGGAAACTCGTAGTTTTTTGGAAGCTTGGCAACCCCTTTCAATGAAAGGGATTCTCGTCAACCTCTGCTTGGGGCTACTTCAATAGGACACAAACAATAGTGA
>NW_027552220.1:0-37660 GCF_045843805.1 Urocitellus parryii
CTCCAGGGAGGGGCGCTCACCCACAGCCACCAGGACAGGCCCCAGCCCTGCCTGAGGGAGGGGCGCTCACCCCCAGGAACTAGGGAAGCCTGAGCCCCCCCTGGGCCAGGGCTGCTCCCCCCTCCACACTCAGGGCAGCCTGAGCACTGCTGGGTGAGGGGCGCTCACCCGCAGGACCCTGAGGAGCCCGAGCGCTGGGGGGCTGAGGGTGCTTCCCCCGCAGGGATCCTGGAGAATGAGCACAGGCGGGAGAGGGGCGCTCACCCACAGGGCTCAGAGTCCCAGGCGCCTTCTGCAGAGGATCCCTCAGCCCCATGTCTCAGTTACCTGGGCCAGGGTGGAACGCTGGTGCCCTTTCACCGGTCTCAGCAGGTCCCCCATGATGGTGGGGACATGCCCTTTGCCAAATCTGCCACAGTCCTGCCTGCGGAGGTGGGCGGTGGGCTTTGCTCCGGATCCAGAGGTCCCAAGGGGTTCTTCCCTGGGGCCAAGAGAGCGCCTGGTGGCGTGTCCCTGGAGATCCTGACAAGCCTTGGAAATTGGCCCTGCATGCAAGGGTCCCTGGGACCTCCACAATGCTGGGCACGTGGCAGGCGTGCACAGGGCCACGGCCCCATGGGCCCAAAGGCGCGAAAATGATGTCTCAGGCGGGATGGGACCGGGTCCGGTCCTCGGGTGCCCTTGGAGTTGAGATCCACTTATGGAGGTCTTGAGGGTCCCAGGTTTTTTTGTGGACAAGCCTGCCTGAAGGGCCGCACCAAAGGAGGAGCAAGCCAGGTGTTGGCCAAGAGGAGGAAGGATCCACGTGGCTCCAAGTTCCCCAGAGAGCGTGCACAGGGGACCCTTCAGCCCTCTGTCCCAAGAGGGTGTCCCATGTCCCAGGCCGGCAGGGAAAGGCACCACCCACACAAGTTCACTCCCCTGGCACCAGGAGGCATCGAGTCTCAGAGGAGACTGGGCCCTGGCGGGCGAGGGGCGCTCACCCACAGGGCCCAGAGGACACTGAGCCCTGGCAGGCGAGGGGCGCTCACCCACAGGGCCCAGGGCAGACTGAGCACTGGCCAAGGAGGGGCGCCACCCACAGGCCCCAGAGGAGACCCACCGGGCACTGCTGGGCGAGGGGCGCTCACCCCCAGGACCCAGAGGGGACTGCATCAGGGGCGCTCAGCCTCAGGACACAGAGGACACTGGGGACGCTCGGGCGAGGGGCGCTCACCCTCGGGCCCCAGAGGTCAGCGGTCCGAAGCAAGCCTGGGGGGGCTCAACCCAGGGCCACCCCGCACACCGCGACAGGCGGGCGAGGGGCGCTCGCCCGCAGTCACCGCCCCCCCCCCACCCCCCAGGACAAGAAGCCTGCTGGGCCGCCCCTCCAGAGAAGGGAGCTCCCACCCACAGGAGGACCCTGAGGACACTGGGCACTGATGGGCGAGGGGCGCTCACCCAAAGGCCACAGTGCAGAAGGAATGCTCAGGATCCAGGGACCCTCCCAAGCAGGACCCTGGGGAAAGGGAACAGGGCTAGGACCAGGCCATGGGGTGGAGGCGCGCACCCTCAGCTCCCCCTGAGCGCACTGAGAACTGCCTGGCGAGGGGCGCTCACCAGCAGGGCCCAGAGCACAGGGCGGACTGGAGGCCTCCAGGGAGGGGCGCTCACCCACAGCCACCAGGACAGGCCCAGCCCTGCCTGAGGGAGGGGCGCTCACCCCCAGGAACTAGGGAAGCCTGAGCCCCCCCTGGGCCAGGGCTGCTCCCCCCTCCACACTCAGGGCAGCCTGAGCACTGCTGGGTGAGGGGCGCTCACCCGCAGGACCCTGAGGAGCCCGAGCGCTGGGGGGCTGAGGGTGCTTCCCCCGCAGGGATCCTGGAGAATGAGCACAGGCGGGAGAGGGGCGCTCACCCACAGGGCTCAGAGTCCCAGGCGCCTTCTGCAGAGGATCCCTCAGCCCCATGTCTCAGTTACCTGGGCCAGGGTGGAACGCTGGTGCCCTTTCACCGGTCTCAGCAGGTCCCCCATGATGGTGGGGACATGCCCTTTGCCAAATCTGCCACAGTCCTGCCTGCGGAGGTGGGCGGTGGGCTTTGCTCCGGATCCAGAGGTCCCAAGGGGTTCTTCCCTGGGGCCAAGAGAGCGCCTGGTGGCGTGTCCCTGGAGATCCTGACAAGCCTTGGAAATTGGCCCTGCATGCAAGGGTCCCTGGGACCTCCACAATGCTGGGCACGTGGCAGGCGTGCACAGGGCCACGGCCCCATGGGCCAAAGGCGCGAAAATGATGTCTCAGGCGGGATGGGTCCGGGTCCGGTCCTCGGGTGCCCTTGGAGTTGAGATCCACTTATGGAGGTCTTGAGGGTCCCAGGTTTTTTTGTGGACAAGCCTGCCTGAAGGGCCGCACCAAAGGAGGAGCAAGCCAGGTGTTGGCCAAGAGGAGGAAGGATCCACGTGGCTCCAAGTTCCCCAGAGAGCGTGCACAGGGGACCCTTCAGCCCTCAGTCCCAAGAGGGTGTCCCATGTCCCAGCCCGGCAGGGAAAGGCACCACCCACACAAGTTCACTCCCCTGGCACCAGGAGGCATCGAGTCTCAGAGGAGACTGGGCCCTGGCGGGCGAGGGGCGCTCACCCACAGGGCCCAGAGGACACTGAGCCCTGGCAGGCGAGGGGCGCTCACCCACAGGGCCCAGGGCAGACTGAGCACTGGCCAAGGAGGGGCGCCACCCACAGGCCCCAGAGGAGACCCACCGGGCACTGCTGGGCGAGGGGCGCTCACCCCCAGGACCCAGAGGGGACTGCATCAGGGGCGCTCAGCCTCAGGACACAGAGGACACTGGGGACGCTCGGGCGAGGGGCGCTCACCCTCGGGCCCCAGAGGTCAGCGGTCCGAAGCAAGCCTGGGGGGGCTCAACCCAGGGGCCACCCCGCACACCGCGCACAGGCGGGCGAGGGGCGCTCGCCCGTAGTCACCGCCCCCCCCCACCCCCCAGGACAAGAAGCCTGCTGGGCCGCCCCTCCAGAGAAGGGAGCTCCCACCCACAGGAGGACCCTGAGGACACTGGGCACTGATGGGCGAGGGGCGCTCACCCAAAGGCCACAGTGCAGAAGGAATGCTCAGGATCCAGGGACCCTCCCAAGCAGGACCCTGGGGAAAGGGAACAGGGCTAGGACCAGGCCATGGGGTGGAGGCGCGCACCCTCAGCTCCCCCTGAGCGCACTGAGAACTGCCTGGCGAGGGGCGCTCACCAGCAGGGCCCAGAGCACAGGGCGGACTGGAGGCCTTCAGGGAGGGGCGCTCACCCACAGCCACCAGGACAGGCCCAGCCCTGCCTGAGGGAGGGGCGCTCACCCCCAGGAACTAGGGAAGCCTGAGCCCCCCCTGGGCCAGGGCTGCTCCCCCCTCCACACTCAGGGCAGCCTGAGCACTGCTGGGTGAGGGGCGCTCACCCGCAGGACCCTGAGGAGCCCGAGCGCTGGGGGGCTGAGGGTGCTTCCCCCGCAGGGATCCTGGAGAATGAGCACAGGCGGGAGAGGGGCGCTCACCCACAGGGCTCAGAGTCCCAGGCGCCTTCTGCAGAGGATCCCTCAGCCCCATGTCTCAGTTACCTGGGCCAGGGTGGAACGCTGGTGCCCTTTCACCGGTCTCAGCAGGTCCCCCATGATGGTGGGGACATGCCCTTTGCCAAATCTGCCACAGTCCTGCCTGCGGAGGTGGGCGGTGCGCTTTGCTCTGGATCCAGAGGTCCCAAGGGGTTCTTCCCTGGGGCCAAGAGAGCGCCTGGTGGCGTGTCCCTGGAGATCCTGACAAGCCTTGGAAATTGGCCCTGCATGCAAGGGTCCCTGGGACCTCCACAATGCTGGGCACGTGGCAGGCGTGCACAGGGCCACGGCCCCATGGGCCCAAAGGCGCGAAAATGATGTCTCAGGCGGGATGGGTCCGGGTCCGGTCCTCGGGTGCCCTTGGAGTTGAGATCCACTTATGGAGGTCTTGAGGGTCCCAGGTTTTTTTGTGGACAAGCCTGCCTGAAGGGCCGCACCAAAGGAGGAGCAAGCCAGGTGTTGGCCAAGAGGAGGAAGGATCCACGTGGCTCCAAGTTCCCCAGAGAGCGTGCACAGGGGACCCTTCAGCCCTCAGTCCCAAGAGGGTGTCCCATGTCCCAGGCCGGCAGGGAAAGGCACCACCCACACAAGTTCACTCCCCTGGCACCAGGAGGCATCGAGTCTCAGAGGAGACTGGGCCCTGGCGGGCGAGGGGCGCTCACCCACAGGGCCCAGAGGACACTGAGCCCTGGCAGGCGAGGGGCGCTCACCCACAGGGCCCAGGGCAGACTGAGCACTGGCCAAGGAGGGGCGCCACCCACAGGCCCCACGGGAGACCCACCGGGCACTGCTGGGCGAGGGGCTCTCACCCCCAGGACCCAGAGGGGACTGCATCAGGGGCGCTCAGCCTCAGGACACAGAGGACACTGGGGACGCTCGGGCGAGGGGCGCTCACCCTCGGGCCCCAGAGGTCAGCGGTCCGAAGCGAGCCTGGGGGGGCTCACCCCAGGGGCCCCCCGCACACCGCGCACAGGCGGGCGAGGGGCGCTCGCCCGCAGTCACCGCCCCCCCCCACCCCCCAGGACAAGAAGCCTGCTGGGCCGCCCCTCCAGAGAAGGGAGCTCCCACCCACAGGAGGACCCTGAGGACACTGGGCACTGATGGGCGAGGGGCGCTCACCCAAAGGCCACAGTGCAGAAGGAATGCTCAGGATCCAGGGACCCTCCCAAGCAGGACCCTGGGGAAAGGGAACAGGGCTAGGACCAGGCCATGGGGCGGAGGCGCGCACCCTCAGCTCCCCCTGAGCGCACTGAGAACTGCCTGGCGAGGGGCGCTCACCAGCAGGGCCCAGAGCACAGGGCGGACTGGAGGCCTCCAGGGAGGGGCGCTCACCCACAGCCACCAGGACAGGCCCAGCCCTGCCTGAGGGAGGGGCGCTCACCCCCAGGAACTAGGGAAGCCTGAGCCCCCCCTGGGCCAGGGCTGCTCCCCCCTCCACACTCAGGGCAGCCTGAGCACTGCTGGGTGAGGGGCGCTCACCCGCAGGACCCTGAGGAGCCCGAGCGCTGGGGGGCTGAGGGTGCTTCCCCCACAGGGATCCTGGAGAATGAGCACAGGCGGGAGAGGGGCGCTCACCCACAGGGCTCAGAGTCCCAGGCGCCTTCTGCAGAGGATCCCTCAGCCCCATGTCTCAGTTACCTGGGCCAGGGTGGAACGCTGGTGCCCTTTCACCGGTCTCAGCAGGTCCGCCATGATGGTGGGGACATGCCCTTTGCCAAATCTGCCACAGTCCTGCCTGCGGAGGTGGGCGGTGGGCTTTGCTCTGGATCCAGAGGTCCCAAGGGGTTCTTCCCTGGGGCCAAGAGAGCGCCTGGTGGCGTGTCCCTGGAGATCCTGACAAGCCTTGGAAATTGGCCCTGCATGCAAGGGTCCCTGGGACCTCCACAATGCTGGGCACGTGGCAGGCGTGCACAGGGCCACGGCCCCATGGGCCCAAAGGCGCGAAAATGATGTCTCAGGCGGGATGGGTCCGGGTCCGGTCCTCGGGTGCCCTTGGAGTTGAGATCCACTTATGGAGGTCTTGAGGGTCCCAGGTTTTTTTGTGGACAAGCCTGCCTGAAGGGCCGCACCAAAGGAGGAGCAAGCCAGGTGTTGGCCAAGAGGAGGAAGGATCCACGTGGCTCCAAGTTCCCCAGAGAGCGTGCGCAGGGGACCCTTCAGCCCTCAGTCCCAAGAGGGTGTCCCATGTCCCAGCCCGGCAGGGAAAGGCACCACCCACACAAGTTCACTCCCCTGGCACCAGGAGGCATCGAGTCTCAGAGGAGACTGGGCCCTGGCGGGCGAGGGGCGCTCACCCACAGGGCCCAGGGCAGACTGAGCACTGGCCAAGGAGGGGCGCCACCCACAGGCCCCAGAGGAGACCCACCGGGCACTGCTGGGCGAGGGGCGCTCACCCCCAGGACCCAGAGGGGACTGCATCAGGGGCGCTCAGCCTCAGGACACAGAGGACACTGGGGACGCTCGGGCGAGGGGCGCTCACCCTCGGGCCCCAGAGGTCAGCGGTCCGAAGCGAGCCTGGGGGGGCTCACCCCAGGGGCCCCCCGCACACCGCGCACAGGCGGGCGAGGGGCGCTCGCCCGCAGTCACCGCCCCCCCCACCCCCAGGACAAGAAGCCTGCTGGGCCGCCCCTCCAGAGAAGGGAGCTCCCACCCACAGGAGGACCCTGAGGACACTGGGCACTGATGGGCGAGGGGCACTCACCCAAAGGCCACAGTGCAGAAGGAATGCTCAGGATCCAGGGACCCTCCCAAGCAGGACCCTGGGGAAAGGGAACAGGGCTAGGACCAGGCCATGGGGCGGAGGCGCCCACCCTCAGCTCCCCCTGAGCGCACTGAGAACTGCCTGGCGAGGGGCGCTCACCAGCAGGGCCCAGAGCACAGGGCGGACTGGAGGCCTCCAGGGAGGGGCGCTCACCCACAGCCACCAGGACAGGCCCAGCCCTGCCTGAGGGAGGGGCGCTCACCCCCAGGAACTAGGGAAGCCTGAGCCCCCCCTGGGCCAGGGCTGCTCCCCCCTCCACACTCAGGGCAGCCTGAGCACTGCTGGGTGAGGGGCGCTCACCCGCAGGACCCTGAGGAGCCCGAGCGCTGGGGGGCTGAGGGTGCTTCCCCCACAGGGATCCTGGAGAATGAGCACAGGCGGGAGAGGGGCGCTCACCCACAGGGCTCAGAGTCCCAGGCGCCTTCTGCAGAGGATCCCTCAGCCCCATGTCTCAGTTACCTGGGCCAGGGTGGAACGCTGGTGCCCTTTCACCGGTCTCAGCAGGTCCGCCATGATGGTGGGGACATGCCCTTTGCCAAATCTGCCACAGTCCTGCCTGCGGAGGTGGGCGGTGGGCTTTGCTCTGGATCCAGAGGTCCCAAGGGGTTCTTCCCTGGGGCCAAGAGAGCGCCTGGTGGCGTGTCCCTGGAGATCCTGACAAGCCTTGGAAATTGGCCCTGCATGCAAGGGTCCCTGGGACCTCCACAATGCTGGGCACGTGGCAGGCGTGCACAGGGCCACGGCCCCATGGGCCCAAAGGCGCGAAAATGATGTCTCAGGCGGGATGGGTCCGGGTCCGGTCCTCGGGTGCCCTTGGAGTTGAGATCCACTTATGGAGGTCTTGAGGGTCCCAGGTTTTTTTGTGGACAAGCCTGCCTGAAGGGCCGCACCAAAGGAGGAGCAAGCCAGGTGTTGGCCAAGAGGAGGAAGGATCCACGTGGCTCCAAGTTCCCCAGAGAGCGTGCGCAGGGGACCCTTCAGCCCTCAGTCCCAAGAGGGTGTCCCATGTCCCAGCCCGGCAGGGAAAGGCACCACCCACACAAGTTCACTCCCCTGGCACCAGGAGGCATCGAGTCTCAGAGGAGACTGGGCCCTGGCGGGCGAGGGGCGCTCACCCACAGGGCCCAGGGCAGACTGAGCACTGGCCAAGGAGGGGCGCCACCCACAGGCCCCAGAGGAGACCCACCGGGCACTGCTGGGCGAGGGGCGCTCACCCCCAGGACCCAGAGGGGACTGCATCAGGGGCGCTCAGCCTCAGGACACAGAGGACACTGGGGACGCTCGGGCGAGGGGCGCTCACCCTCGGGCCCCAGAGGTCAGCGGTCCGAAGCGAGCCTGGGGGGGCTCACCCCAGGGGCCCCCCGCACACCGCGCACAGGCGGGCGAGGGGCGCTCGCCCGCAGTCACCGCCCCCCCCACCCCCAGGACAAGAAGCCTGCTGGGCCGCCCCTCCAGAGAAGGGAGCTCCCACCCACAGGAGGACCCTGAGGACACTGGGCACTGATGGGCGAGGGGCACTCACCCAAAGGCCACAGTGCAGAAGGAATGCTCAGGATCCAGGGACCCTCCCAAGCAGGACCCTGGGGAAAGGGAACAGGGCTAGGACCAGGCCATGGGGCGGAGGCGCCCACCCTCAGCTCCCCCTGAGCGCACTGAGAACTGCCTGGCGAGGGGCGCTCACCAGCAGGGCCCAGAGCACAGGGCGGACTGGAGGCCTCCAGGGAGGGGCGCTCACCCACAGCCACCAGGACAGGCCCAGCCCTGCCTGAGGGAGGGGCGCTCACCCCCAGGAACTAGGGAAGCCTGAGCCACCCCTGGGCCAGGGCTGCTCCCCCCTCCACACTCAGGGCAGCCTGAGCACTGCTGGGTGAGGGGCGCTCACCCGCAGGACCATGAGGAGCCCGAGCGCTGGGGGGTTGAGGGGTGCTTCCCCCGCAGGGATCCTGGAGAATGAGCACAGGCAGGAGAGGGGCGCTCACCCACAGGGCTCAGAGTCCCAGGCGCCTTCTGCAGAGGATCCCTCAGCCCCATGTCTCAGTTACCTGGGCCAGGGTGGAACGCTGGTGCCCTTTCACCGGTCTCAGCAGGTCCCCCATGATGGTGGGGACATGCCCTTTGCCAAATCTGCCACAGTCCTGCCTGCGGAGGTGGGCGGTGGGCTTTGCTCCGGATCCAGAGGTCCCAAGGGGTTCTTCCCTGGGGCCAAGAGAGCGCCTGGTGGCGTGTCCCTGGAGCTCCTGACAAGCCTTGGAAATTGGCCCTGCATGCAAGGGTCCCTGGGACCTCCACAATGCTGGGCACGTGGCAGGCGTGCACAGGGCCACGGCCCCATGGGCCCAAAGGCGCGAAAATGATGTCTCAGGCGGGATGGGTCCGGGTCCGGTCCTCGGGTGCCCTTGGAGTTGAGATCCACTTATGGAGGTCTTGAGGGTCCCAGGGTTTTTTGTGGACAAGCCTGCCTGAAGGGCCGCACCAAAGGAGGAGCAAGCCAGGTGTTGGCCAAGAGGAGGAAGGATCCACGTGGCTCCAAGTTCCCCAGAGAGCGTGCACAGGGGACCCTTCAGCCCTCAGTCCCAAGAGGGTGTCCCATGTCCCAGCCCGGCAGGGAAAGGCACCACCCACACAAGTTCACTCCCCTGGCACCAGGAGGCATCGAGTCTCAGAGGAGACTGGGCCCTGGCGGGCGAGGGGCGCTCACCCACAGGGCCCAGAGGACACTGAGCCCTGGCAGGCGAGGGGCGCTCACCCACAGGGCCCAGGGCAGACTGAGCACTGGCCAAGGAGGGGCGCCACCCACAGGCCCCAGAGGAGACCCACCGGGCACTGCTGGGCGAGGGGCGCTCACCCCCAGGACCCAGAGGGGACTGCATCAGGGGCGCTCAGCCTCAGGACACAGAGGACACTGGGGACGCTCGGGCGAGGGGCGCTCACACTCGGGCCCCAGAGGTCAGCGGTCCGAAGCGAGCCTGGGGGGGCTCAACCCAGGGGCCACCCCGCACACCGCGCACAGGCGGGCGAGGGGCGATCGCCCGCTGTCACCGCCCCCCCCCACCCCCCAGGACAAGAAGCCTGCTGGGCCGCCCCTCCAGAGAAGGGAGCTCCCACCCACAGGAGGACCCTGAGGACGGGCACTGATGGGCGAGGGGCGCTCACCCAAAGGCCACAGTGCAGAAGGAATGCTCAGGATCCAGGGACCCTCCCAAGCAGGACCCTGGGGAAAGGGAACAGGGCTAGGACCAGGCCATGGGGCGGAGGCGCGCACCCTCAGCTCCCCCTGAGCGCACTGAGAACTGCCTGGCGAGGGGCGCTCACCAGCAGGGCCCAGAGCACAGGGCGGACTGGAGGCCTCCAGGGAGGGGCGCTCACCCACAGCCACCAGGACAGGCCCAGCCCTGCCTGAGGGAGGGGCGCTCACCCCCAGGAACTAGGGAAGCCTGAGCCCCCCCTGGGCCAGGGCTGCTCCCCCTCCACACTCAGGGCAGCCTGAGCACTGCTGGGTGAGGGGCGCTCACCCGCAGGACCCTGAGGAGCCCGAGCGCTGGGGGGCTGAGGGTGCTTCCCCCGCAGGGATCCTGGAGAATGAGCACAGGCGGGAGAGGGGCGCTCACCCACAGGGCTCAGAGTCCCAGGCGCCTTCTGCAGAGGATCCCTCAGCCCCATGTCTCAGTTACCTGGGCCAGGGTGGAACGCTGGTGCCCTTTCACCGGTCTCAGCAGGTCCCCCATGATGGTGGGGACATGCCCTTTGCCAAATCTGCCACAGTCCTGCCTGCGGAGGTGGGCGGTGGGCTTTGCTCCGGATCCAGAGGTCCCAAGGGGTTCTTCCCTGGGGCCAAGAGAGCGCCTGGTGGCGTGTCCCTGGAGATCCTGACAAGCCTTGGAAATTGGCCCTGCATGCAAGGGTCCCTGGGACCTCCACAATGCTGGGCACGTGGCAGGCGTGCACAGGGCCACGGCCCCATGGGCCCAAAGGCGCGAAAATGATGTCTCAGGCGGGATGGGTCCGGGTCCGGTCCTCGGGTGCCCTTGGAGTTGAGATCCACTTATGGAGGTCTTGAGGGTCCCAGGTTTTTTTGTGGACAAGCCTGCTGAAGGGCCGCACCAAAGGAGGAGCAAGCCAGGTGTTGGCCAAGAGGAGGAAGGATCCACGGTGGCTCCAAGTTCCCCAGAGAGCGTGCACAGGGGACCCTTCAGCCCTCAGTCCCAAGAGGGTGTCCCATGTCCCAGCCCGCAGGGAAAGGCACCACCCACACAAGTTCACTCCCCTGGCACCAGGAGGCATCGAGTCTCAGAGGAGACTGGGCCCTGGCGGGCGAGGGGCGCTCACCCACAGGGCCCAGAGGACACTGAGCCCTGGCAGGCGAGGGGCGCTCACCCACAGGGCCCAGGGCAGACTGAGCACTGGCCAAGGAGGGGCGCCACCCACAGGCCCCAGAGGAGACCCACCGGGCACTGCTGGGCGAGGGGCGCTCACCCCCAGGACCCAGAGGGGACTGCATCAGGGGCGCTCAGCCTCAGGACACAGAGGACACTGGGGACCGCTCGGGCGAGGGGCGCTCACCCTCGGGCCCCAGAGGTCAGCGGTCCGAAGCAAGCCTGGGGGGGCTCAACCCAGGGGCCACCCCGCACACCGCGCACAGGCGGGCGAGGGCGCTCGCCCGTAGTCACCGCCCCCCCCACCCCCCAGGACAAGAAGCCTGCTGGGCCGCCCCTCCAGAGAAGGGAGCTCCCACCCACAGGAGGACCCTGAGGACACTGGGCACTGATGGGCGAGGGGCGCTCACCCAAAGGCCACAGTGCAGAAGGAATGCTCAGGATCCAGGACCCTCCCAAGCAGGACCCTGGGGAAAGGGAACAGGGCTAGGACCAGGCCATGGGGTGGAGGCGCGCACCCTCAGCTCCCCCTGAGCGCACTGAGAACTGCCTGGCGAGGGGCGCTCACCAGCAGGGCCCAGAGCACAGGGCGGACTGGAGGCCTTCAGGGAGGGGCGCTCACCCACAGCCACCAGGACAGGCCCAGCCCTGCCTGAGGGAGGGGCGCTCACCCCCAGGAACTAGGGAAGCCTGAGCCCCCCCCTGGGCCAGGGCTGCTCCCCCCTCCACACTCAGGGCAGCCTGAGCACTGCTGGGTGAGGGGCGCTCACCCGCAGGACCCTGAGGAGCCCGAGCGCTGGGGGGCTGAGGGTGCTTCCCCCGCAGGGATCCTGGAGAATGAGCACAGGCGGGAGAGGGGCGCTCACCCACAGGGCTCAGAGTCCCAGGCGCCTTCTGCAGAGGATCCCTCAGCCCCATGTCTCAGTTACCTGGGCCAGGGTGGAACGCTGGTGCCCTTTCACCGGTCTCAGCAGGTCCCCCATGATGGTGGGGACATGCCCTTTGCCAAATCTGCCACAGTCCTGCCTGCGGAGGTGGGCGGTGCGCTTTGCTCTGGATCCAGAGGTCCCAAGGGGTTCTTCCCTGGGGCCAAGAGAGCGCCTGGTGGCGTGTCCCTGGAGATCCTGACAAGCCTTGGAAATTGGCCCTGCATGCAAGGGTCCCTGGGACCTCCACAATGCTGGGCACGTGGCAGGCGTGCACAGGGCCACGGCCCCATGGGCCCAAAGGCGCGAAATGATGTCTCAGGCGGGATGGGTCCGGGTCCGGTCCTCGGGTGCCCTTGGAGTGAGATCCACTTATGGAGGTCTTGAGGGTCCCAGGTTTTTTTGTGGACAAGCCTGCCTGAAGGGCCGCACCAAAGGAGGAGCAAGCCAGGTGTTGGCCAAGAGGAGGAAGGATCACGTGGCTCCAAGTTCCCCAGAGAGCGTGCACAGGGGACCCTTCAGCCTCAGTCCCAAGAGGGTGTCCCATGTCCCAGGCCGCAGGGAAAGGCACCACCCACACAAGTTCACTCCCCTGGCACCAGGAGGCATCGAGTCTCAGAGGAGACTGGGCCCTGGCGGGCGAGGGGCGCTCACCCACAGGGCCCAGAGGACACTGAGCCCTGGCAGGCGAGGGGCGCTCACCCACAGGGCCCAGGGCAGACTGAGCACTGGCCAAGGAGGGGCGCCACCCACAGGCCCCACGGGAGACCCACCGGGCACTGCTGGGCGAGGGGCTCTCACCCCCAGGACCCAGAGGGGACTGCATCAGGGGCGCTCAGCCTCAGGACACAGAGGACACTGGGGACGCTCGGGGCGAGGGGCGCTCACCCTCGGGCCCCAGAGGTCAGCGGTCCGAAGCGAGCCTGGGGGGGCTCACCCCAGGGGCCCCCCGCACACCGCGCACAGGCGGGCGAGGGGCGCTCGCCCTCGCCCGCAGTCACCGCCCCCCCCCACCCCCCAGGACAAGAAGCCTGCTGGGCCGCCCCTCCAGAGAAGGGAGCTCCCACCCACAGGAGGACCCTGAGGACACTGGGCACTGATGGGCGAGGGGCGCTCACCCAAAGGCCACAGTGCAGAAGGAATGCTCAGGATCCAGGGACCCTCCCAAGCAGGACCCTGGGGAAAGGGAACAGGGCTAGGACCAGGCCATGGGGCGGAGGCGCGCACCCTCAGCTCCCCTGAGCGCACTGAGAACTGCCTGGCGAGGGGCGCTCACCAGCAGGGCCCAGAGCACAGGGCGGACTGGAGGCCTCCAGGGAGGGGCGCTCACCCACAGCCACCAGGACAGGCCCAGCCCTGCCTGAGGGAGGGGCGCTCACCCCCAGGAACTAGGGAAGCCTGAGCCCCCCTGGGCCAGGGCTGCTCCCCCCTCCACACTCAGGGCAGCCTGAGCACTGCTGGGTGAGGGGCGCTCACCCGCAGGACCCTGAGGAGCCCGAGCGCTGGGGGGCTGAGGGTGCTTCCCCCACAGGGATCCTGGAGAATGAGCACAGGCGGGAGAGGGGCGCTCACCCACAGGGCTCAGAGTCCCAGGCGCCTTCTGCAGAGGATCCCTCAGCCCCATGTCTCAGTTACCTGGGCCAGGGTGGAACGCTGGTGCCCTTTCACCGGTCTCAGCAGGTCCGCCATGATGGTGGGGACATGCCCTTTGCCAAATCTGCCACAGTCCTGCCTGCGGAGGTGGGCGGTGGGCTTTGCTCTGGATCCAGAGGTCCCAAGGGGTTCTTCCCTGGGGCCAAGAGAGCGCCTGGTGGCGTGTCCCTGGAGATCCTGACAAGCCTTGGAAATTGGCCCTGCATGCAAGGGTCCCTGGGACCTCCACAATGCTGGGCACGTGGCAGGCGTGCACAGGGCCACGGCCCCATGGGCCCAAAGGCGCGAAAAATGATGTCTCAGGCGGGATGGGTCCGGGTCCGGTCCTCGGGTGCCCTTGGAGTTGAGATCCACTTATGGAGGTCTTGAGGGTCCCAGGTTTTTTTGTGGACAAGCCTGCCTGAAGGGCCGCACCAAAGGAGGAGCAAGCCAGGTGTTGGCCAAGAGGAGGAAGGATCCACGTGGCTCCAAGTTCCCCAGAGAGCGTGCGCAGGGGACCCTTCAGCCCTCAGTCCCAAGAGGGTGTCCCATGTCCCAGCCCGGCAGGGAAAGGCACCACCCACACAAGTTCACTCCCCTGGCACCAGGAGGCATCGAGTCTCAGAGGAGACTGGGCCCTGGCGGGCGAGGGGCGCTCACCCACAGGGCCCAGGGCAGACTGAGCACTGGCCAAGGAGGGGCGCCACCCACAGGCCCCAGAGGAGACCCACCGGGCACTGCTGGGCGAGGGGCGCTCACCCCCAGGACCCAGAGGGGACTGCATCAGGGGCGCTCAGCCTCAGGACACAGAGGACACTGGGGACGCTCGGGCGAGGGGCGCTCACCCTCGGGCCCCAGAGGTCAGCGGTCCGAAGCGAGCCTGGGGGGGCTCACCCCAGGGGCCCCCCGCACACCGCGCACAGGCGGGCGAGGGGCGCTCGCCCGCAGTCACCGCCCCCCCCACCCCCAGGACAAGAAGCCTGCTGGGCCGCCCCTCCAGAGAAGGGAGCTCCCACCCACAGGAGGACCCTGAGGACACTGGGCACTGATGGGCGAGGGGCACTCACCCAAAGGCCACAGTGCAGAAGGAATGCTCAGGATCCAGGGACCCTCCCAAGCAGGACCCTGGGGAAAGGGAACAGGGCTAGGACCAGGCCATGGGGCGGAGGCGCCCACCCTCAGCTCCCCCTGAGCGCACTGAGAACTGCCTGGCGAGGGGCGCTCACCAGCAGGGCCCAGAGCACAGGGCGGACTGGAGGCCTCCAGGGAGGGGCGCTCACCCACAGCCACCAGGACAGGCCCAGCCCTGCCTGAGGGAGGGGCGCTCACCCCCAGGAACTAGGGAAGCCTGAGCCACCCCTGGGCCAGGGCTGCTCCCCCCTCCACACTCAGGGCAGCCTGAGCACTGCTGGGTGAGGGGCGCTCACCCGCAGGACCATGAGGAGCCCGAGCGCTGGGGGGTTGAGGGTGCTTCCCCCGCAGGGATCCTGGAGAATGAGCACAGGCAGGAGAGGGGCGCTCACCCACAGGGCTCAGAGTCCCAGGCGCCTTCTGCAGAGGATCCCTCAGCCCCATGTCTCAGTTACCTGGGCCAGGGTGGAACGCTGGTGCCCTTTCACCGGTCTCAGCAGGTCCCCCATGATGGTGGGGACATGCCCTTTGCCAAATCTGCCACAGTCCTGCCTGCGGAGGTGGGCGGTGGGCTTTGCTCCGGATCCAGAGGTCCCAAGGGGTTCTTCCCTGGGGCCAAGAGAGCGCCTGGTGGCGTGTCCCTGGAGCTCCTGACAAGCCTTGGAAATTGGCCCTGCATGCAAGGGTCCCTGGGACCTCCACAATGCTGGGCACGTGGCAGGCGTGCACAGGGCCACGGCCCCATGGGCCCAAAGGCGCGAAAATGATGTCTCAGGCGGGATGGGTCCGGGTCCGGTCCTCGGGTGCCCTTGGAGTTGAGATCCACTTATGGAGGTCTTGAGGGTCCCAGGGTTTTTTGTGGACAAGCCTGCCTGAAGGGCCGCACCAAAGGAGGAGCAAACCAGGTGTTGGCCAAGAGGAGGAAGGATCCACGTGGCTCCAAGTTCCCCAGAGAGCGTGCACAGGGGACCCTTCAGCCCTCAGTCCCAAGAGGGTGTCCCATGTCCCAGCCCGGCAGGGAAAGGCACCACCCACACAAGTTCACTCCCCTGGCACCAGGAGGCATCGAGTCTCAGAGGAGACTGGGCCCTGGCGGGCGAGGGGCGCTCACCCACAGGGCCCAGAGGACACTGAGCCCTGGCAGGCGAGGGGCGCTCACCCACAGGGCCCAGGGCAGACTGAGCACTGGCCAAGGAGGGGCGCCACCCACAGGCCCCAGAGGAGACCCACCGGGCACTGCTGGGCGAGGGGCGCTCACCCCCAGGACCCAGAGGGGACTGCATCAGGGGCGCTCAGCCTCAGGACACAGAGGACACTGGGGACGCTCGGGCGAGGGGCGCTCACCCTCGGGCCCCAGAGGTCAGCGGTCCGAAGCGAGCCTGGGGGGGCTCACCCCAGGGGCCCCCCGCACACCGTGCACAGGCGGTAGAGGGGCGCTCGCCCGCAGTCACCGCCCCCCCCCCACCCCCCAGGACAAGAAGCCTGCTGGGCCGCCCCTCCAGAGAAGGGAGCTCCCACCCACAGGAGGACCCTGAGGACACTGGGCACTGATGGGCGAGGGGCGCTCACCCAAAGCCCACAGTGTAGAAGGAATGCTCAGGATCCAGGGACCCTCCCAAGCAGGACCCTGGGGAAAGGGAACAGGGCTAGGACCAGGCCATGGGGCGGAGGCGCGCACCCTCAGCTCCCCCTGAGCGCACTGAGAACTGCCTGGCGAGGGGCGCTCACCAGCAGGGCCCAGAGCACAGGGCGGACTGGAGGCCTCCAGGGAGGGGCGCTCACCCACAGCCACCAGGACAGGCCCAGCCCTGCCTGAGGGAGGGGCGCTCACCCCCAGGAACTAGGGAAGCCTGAGCCCCCCCTGGGCCAGGGCTGCTCCCCCCTCCACACTCAGGGCAGCCTGAGCACTGCTGGGTGAGGGGCGCTCACCCGCAGGACCCTGAGGAGCCCGAGCGCTGGGGGGCTGAGGGTGCTTCCCCCGCAGGGATCCTGGAGAATGAGCACAGGCGGGAGAGGGGCGCTCACCCACAGGGCTCAGAGTCCCAGGCGCCTTCTGCAGAGGATCCCTCAGCCCCATGTCTCAGTTACCTGGGCCAGGGTGGAACGCTGGTGCCCTTTCACCGGTCTCAGCAGGTCCCCCATGATGGTGGGGACATGCCCTTTGCCAAATCTGCCACAGTCCTGCCTGCGGAGGTGGGCGGTGGGCTTTGCTCCGGATCCAGAGGTCCCAAGGGGTTCTTCCCTGGGGCCAAGAGAGCGCCTGGTGGCGTGTCCCTGGAGATCCTGACAAGCCTTGGAAATTGGCCCTGCATGCAAGGGTCCCTGGGACCTCCACAATGCTGGGCACGTGGCAGGCGTGCACAGGGCCACGGCCCCATGGGCCCAAAGGCGCGAAAATGATGTCTCTGGCGGGATGGGTCCGGGTCCGGTCCTCGGGTGCCCTTGGAGTTGAGATCCACTTATGGAGGTCTTGAGGGTCCCAGGGTTTTTTGTGGACAAGCCTGCCTGAAGGGCCGCACCAAAGGAGGAGCAAGCCAGGTGTTGGCCAAGAGGAGGAAGGATCCACGTGGCTCCAAGTTCCCCAGAGAGCGTGCACAGGGGACCCTTCAGCCCTCAGTCCCAAGAGGGTGTCCCATGTCCCAGCCCGGCAGGGAAAGGCACCACCCACACAAGTTCACTCCCCTGGCACCAGGAGGCATCGAGTCTCAGAGGAGACTGGGCCCTGGCGGGCGAGGGGCGCTCACCCACAGGGCCCAGGGCAGACTGAGCACTGGCCAAGGAGGGGCGCCACCCACAGGCCCCAGAGGAGACCCACCGGGCACTGCTGGGCGAGGGGCGCTCACCCCCAGGACCCAGAGGGGACTGCATCAGGGGCGCTCAGCCTCAGGACACAGAGGACACTGGGGACGCTCGGGCGAGGGGCGCTCACCCTCGGGCCCCAGAGGTCAGCGGTCCGAAGCGAGCCTGGGGGGCCTCACCCCAGGGGCCCCCCGCACACCGCGCACAGGCGGGCGAGGGGCGCTCGCCCGCAGTCACCGCCCCCCCCCACCCCCCAGGACAAGAAGCCTGCTGGGCCGCCCCTCCAGAGAAGGGAGCTCCCACCCACAGGAGGACCCTGAGGACACTGGGCACTGATGGGCGAGGGGCGCTCACCCAAAGGCCACAGTGCAGAAGGAATGCTCAGGATCCAGGGACCCTCCCAAGCAGGACCCTGGGGAAAGGGAACAGGGCTAGGACCAGGCCATGGGGCGGAGGCGCGCACCCTCAGCTCCCCCTGAGCGCACTGAGAACTGCCTGGCGAGGGGCGCTCACCAGCAGGGCCCAGAGCACAGGGCGGACTGGAGGCCTCCAGGGAGGGGCGCTCACCCACAGCCACCAGGACAGGCCCAGCCCTGCCTGAGGGAGGGGCGCTCACCCCCAGGAACTAGGGAAGCCTGAGCCCCCCCTGGGCCAGGGCTGCTCCCCCCTCCACACTCAGGGCAGCCTGAGCACTGCTGGGTGAGGGGCGCTCACCCGCAGGACCCTGAGGAGCCCGAGCGCTGGGGGGCTGAGGGTGCTTCCCCCGCAGGGATCCTGGAGAATGAGCACAGGCGGGAGAGGGGCGCTCACCCACAGGGCTCAGAGTCCCAGGCGCCTTCTGCAGAGGATCCCTCAGCCCCATGTCTCAGTTACCTGGGCCAGGGTGGAACGCTGGTGCCCTTTCACCGGTCTCAGCAGGTCCCCCATGATGGTGGGGACATGCCCTTTGCCAAATCTGCCACAGTCCTGCCTGCGGAGGTGGGCGGTGGGCTTTGCTCCGGATCCAGAGGTCCCAAGGGGTTCTTCCCTGGGGCCAAGAGAGCGCCTGGTGGCGTGTCCCTGGAGATCCTGACAAGCCTTGGAAATTGGCCCTGCATGCAAGGGTCCCTGGGACCTCCACAATGCTGGGCACGTGGCAGGCGTGCACAGGGCCACGGCCCCATGGGCCCAAAGGCGCGAAAATGATGTCTCAGGCGGGATGGGTCCGGGTCCGGTCCTCGGGTGCCCTTGGAGTTGAGATCCACTTATGGAGGTCTTGAGGGTCCCAGGTTTTTTTGTGGACAAGCCTGCCTGAAGGGCCGCACCAAAGGAGGAGCAAGCCAGGTGTTGGCCAAGAGGAGGAAGGATCCACGTGGCTCCAAGTTCCCCAGAGAGCGTGCACAGGGGACCCTTCAGCCCTCAGTCCCAAGAGGGTGTCCCATGTCCCAGCCCGGCAGGGAAAGGCACCACCCACACAAGTTCACTCCCCTGGCACCAGGAGGCATCGAGTCTCAGAGGAGACTGGGCCCTGGCGGGCGAGGGGCGCTCACCCACAGGGCCCAGAGGACACTGAGCCCTGGCAGGCGAGGGGCGCTCACCCACAGGGCCCAGGGCAGACTGAGCACTGGCCAAGGAGGGGCGCCACCCACAGGCCCCAGAGGAGACCCACCGGGCACTGCTGGGCGAGGGGCGCTCACCCCCAGGACCCAGAGGGGACTGCATCAGGGGCGCTCAGCCTCAGGACACAGAGGACACTGGGGACGCTCGGGCGAGGGGCGCTCACCCTCGGGCCCCAGAGGTCAGCGGTCCGAAGCGAGCCTGGGGGGGCTCACCCCAGGGGCCCCCCGCACACCGCGCACAGGCGGGCGAGGGGCGCTCGCCCGCAGTCACCGCCCCCCCCCCACCCCCCAGGACAAGAAGCCTGCTGGGCCGCCCCTCCAGAGAAGGGAGCTCCCACCCACAGGAGGACCCTGAGGACACTGGGCACTGATGGGCGAGGGGCGCTCACCCAAAGGCCACAGTGCAGAAGGAATGCTCAGGATCCAGGGACCCTCCCAAGCAGGACCCTGGGGAAAGGGAACAGGGCTAGGACCAGGCCATGGGGCGGAGGCGCGCACCCTCAGCTCCCCCTGAGCGCACTGAGAACTGCCTGGCGAGGGGCGCTCACCAGCAGGGCCCAGAGCACAGGGCGGACTGGAGGCCTCCAGGGAGGGGCGCTCACCCACAGCCACCAGGACAGGCCCAGCCCTGCCTGAGGGAGGGGCGCTCACCCCCAGGAACTAGGGAAGCCTGAGCCCCCCCTGGGCCAGGGCTGCTCCCCCCTCCACACTCAGGGCAGCCTGAGCACTGCTGGGTGAGGGGCGCTCACCCGCAGGACCCTGAGGAGCCCGAGCGCTGGGGGGCTGAGGGTGCTTCCCCCGCAGGGATCCTGGAGAATGAGCACAGGCGGGAGAGGGGCGCTCACCCACAGGGCTCAGAGTCCCAGGCGCCTTCTGCAGAGGATCCCTCAGCCCCATGTCTCAGTTACCTGGGCCAGGGTGGAACGCTGGTGCCCTTTCACCGGTCTCAGCAGGTCCCCCATGATGGTGGGGACATGCCCTTTGCCAAATCTGCCACAGTCCTGCCTGCGGAGGTGGGCGGTGGGCTTTGCTCCGGATCCAGAGGTCCCAAGGGGTTCTTCCCTGGGGCCAAGAGAGCGCCTGGTGGCGTGTCCCTGGAGATCCTGACAAGCCTTGGAAATTGGCCCTGCATGCAAGGGTCCCTGGGACCTCCACAATGCTGGGCACGTGGCAGGCGTGCACAGGGCCACGGCCCCATGGGCCCAAAGGCGCGAAAATGATGTCTCAGGCGGGATGGGTCCGGGTCCGGTCCTCGGGTGCCCTTGGAGTTGAGATCCACTTATGGAGGTCTTGAGGGTCCCAGGTTTTTTTGTGGACAAGCCTGCCTGAAGGGCCGCACCAAAGGAGGAGCAAGCCAGGTGTTGGCCAAGAGGAGGAAGGATCCACGTGGCTCCAAGTTCCCCAGAGAGCGTGCACAGGGGACCCTTCAGCCCTCAGTCCCAAGAGGGTGTCCCATGTCCCAGCCCGGCAGGGAAAGGCACCACCCACACAAGTTCACTCCCCTGGCACCAGGAGGCATCGAGTCTCAGAGGAGACTGGGCCCTGGCGGGCGAGGGGCGCTCACCCACAGGGCCCAGAGGACACTGAGCCCTGGCAGGCGAGGGGCGCTCACCCACAGGGCCCAGGGCAGACTGAGCACTGGCCAAGGAGGGGCGCCACCCACAGGCCCCAGAGGAGACCCACCGGGCACTGCTGGGCGAGGGGCGCTCACCCCCAGGACCCAGAGGGGACTGCATCAGGGGCGCTCAGCCTCAGGACACAGAGGACACTGGGGACGCTCGGGCGAGGGGCGCTCACCCTCGGGCCCCAGAGGTCAGCGGTCCGAAGCGAGCCTGGGGGGGCTCACCCCAGGGGCCCCCCGCACACCGCGCACAGGCGGGCGAGGGGCGCTCGCCCGCAGTCACCGCCCCCCCCCACCCCCCAGGACAAGAAGCCTGCTGGGCCGCCCCTCCAGAGAAGGGAGCTCCCACCCACAGGAGGACCCTGAGGACACTGGGCACTGATGGGCGAGGGGCGCTCACCCAAAGGCCACAGTGCAGAAGGAATGCTCAGGATCCAGGGACCCTCCCAAGCAGGACCCTGGGGAAAGGGAACAGGGCTAGGACCAGGCCATGGGGCGGAGGCGCGCACCCTCAGCTCCCCCTGAGCGCACTGAGAACTGCCTGGCGAGGGGCGCTCACCAGCAGGGCCCAGAGCACAGGGCGGACTGGAGGCCTCCAGGGAGGGGCGCTCACCCACAGCCACCAGGACAGGCCCAGCCCTGCCTGAGGGAGGGGCGCTCACCCCCAGGAACTAGGGAAGCCTGAGCCCCCCCTGGGCCAGGGCTGCTCCCCCCTCCACACTCAGGGCAGCCTGAGCACTGCTGGGTGAGGGGCGCTCACCCGCAGGACCCTGAGGAGCCCGAGCGCTGGGGGGCTGAGGGTGCTTCCCCCGCAGGGATCCTGGAGAATGAGCACAGGCGGGAGAGGGGCGCTCACCCACAGGGCTCAGAGTCCCAGGCGCCTTCTGCAGAGGATCCCTCAGCCCCATGTCTCAGTTACCTGGGCCAGGGTGGAACGCTGGTGCCCTTTCACCGGTCTCAGCAGGTCCCCCATGATGGTGGGGACATGCCCTTTGCCAAATCTGCCACAGTCCTGCCTGCGGAGGTGGGCGGTGGGCTTTGCTCCGGATCCAGAGGTCCCAAGGGGTTCTTCCCTGGGGCCAAGAGAGCGCCTGGTGGCGTGTCCCTGGAGATCCTGACAAGCCTTGGAAATTGGCCCTGCATGCAAGGGTCCCTGGGACCTCCACAATGCTGGGCACGTGGCAGGCGTGCACAGGGCCACGGCCCCATGGGCCCAAAGGCGCGAAAATGATGTCTCAGGCGGGATGGGTCCGGGTCCGGTCCTCGGGTGCCCTTGGAGTTGAGATCCACTTATGGAGGTCTTGAGGGTCCCAGGTTTTTTTGTGGACAAGCCTGCCTGAAGGGCCGCACCAAAGGAGGAGCAAGCCAGGTGTTGGCCAAGAGGAGGAAGGATCCACGTGGCTCCAAGTTCCCCAGAGAGCGTGCACAGGGGACCCTTCAGCCCTCAGTCCCAAGAGGGTGTCCCATGTCCCAGCCCGGCAGGGAAAGGCACCACCCACACAAGTTCACTCCCCTGGCACCAGGAGGCATCGAGTCTCAGAGGAGACTGGGCCCTGGCGGGCGAGGGGCGCTCACCCACAGGGCCCAGAGGACACTGAGCCCTGGCAGGCGAGGGGCGCTCACCCACAGGGCCCAGGGCAGACTGAGCACTGGCCAAGGAGGGGCGCCACCCACAGGCCCCAGAGGAGACCCACCGGGCACTGCTGGGCGAGGGGCGCTCACCCCCAGGACCCAGAGGGGACTGCATCAGGGGCGCTCAGCCTCAGGACACAGAGGACACTGGGGACGCTCGGGCGAGGGGCGCTCACCCTCGGGCCCCAGAGGTCAGCGGTCCGAAGCGAGCCTGGGGGGGCTCACCCCAGGGGCCCCCCGCACACCGCGCACAGGCGGGCGAGGGGCGCTCGCCCGCAGTCACCGCCCCCCCCCCACCCCCCAGGACAAGAAGCCTGCTGGGCCGCCCCTCCAGAGAAGGGAGCTCCCACCCACAGGAGGACCCTGAGGACACTGGGCACTGATGGGCGAGGGGCGCTCACCCAAAGGCCACAGTGCAGAAGGAATGCTCAGGATCCAGGGACCCTCCCAAGCAGGACCCTGGGGAAAGGGAACAGGGCTAGGACCAGGCCATGGGGCGGAGGCGCGCACCCTCAGCTCCCCCTGAGCGCACTGAGAACTGCCTGGCGAGGGGCGCTCACCAGCAGGGCCCAGAGCACAGGGCGGACTGGAGGCCTCCAGGGAGGGGCGCTCACCCACAGCCACCAGGACAGGCCCAGCCCTGCCTGAGGGAGGGGCGCTCACCCCCAGGAACTAGGGAAGCCTGAGCCCCCCCTGGGCCAGGGCTGCTCCCCCCTCCACACTCAGGGCAGCCTGAGCACTGCTGGGTGAGGGGCGCTCACCCGCAGGACCCTGAGGAGCCCGAGCGCTGGGGGGCTGAGGGTGCTTCCCCCGCAGGGATCCTGGAGAATGAGCACAGGCGGGAGAGGGGCGCTCACCCACAGGGCTCAGAGTCCCAGGCGCCTTCTGCAGAGGATCCCTCAGCCCCATGTCTCAGTTACCTGGGCCAGGGTGGAACGCTGGTGCCCTTTCACCGGTCTCAGCAGGTCCCCCATGATGGTGGGGACATGCCCTTTGCCAAATCTGCCACAGTCCTGCCTGCGGAGGTGGGCGGTGGGCTTTGCTCCGGATCCAGAGGTCCCAAGGGGTTCTTCCCTGGGGCCAAGAGAGCGCCTGGTGGCGTGTCCCTGGAGATCCTGACAAGCCTTGGAAATTGGCCCTGCATGCAAGGGTCCCTGGGACCTCCACAATGCTGGGCACGTGGCAGGCGTGCACAGGGCCACGGCCCCATGGGCCCAAAGGCGCGAAAATGATGTCTCAGGCGGGATGGGTCCGGGTCCGGTCCTCGGGTGCCCTTGGAGTTGAGATCCACTTATGGAGGTCTTGAGGGTCCCAGGTTTTTTTGTGGACAAGCCTGCCTGAAGGGCCGCACCAAAGGAGGAGCAAGCCAGGTGTTGGCCAAGAGGAGGAAGGATCCACGTGGCTCCAAGTTCCCCAGAGAGCGTGCACAGGGGACCCTTCAGCCCTCAGTCCCAAGAGGGTGTCCCATGTCCCAGCCCGGCAGGGAAAGGCACCACCCACACAAGTTCACTCCCCTGGCACCAGGAGGCATCGAGTCTCAGAGGAGACTGGGCCCTGGCGGGCGAGGGGCGCTCACCCACAGGGCCCAGAGGACACTGAGCCCTGGCAGGCGAGGGGCGCTCACCCACAGGGCCCAGGGCAGACTGAGCACTGGCCAAGGAGGGGCGCCACCCACAGGCCCCAGAGGAGACCCACCGGGCACTGCTGGGCGAGGGGCGCTCACCCCCAGGACCCAGAGGGGACTGCATCAGGGGCGCTCAGCCTCAGGACACAGAGGACACTGGGGACGCTCGGGCGAGGGGCGCTCACCCTCGGGCCCCAGAGGTCAGCGGTCCGAAGCGAGCCTGGGGGGGCTCACCCCAGGGGCCCCCCGCACACCGCGCACAGGCGGGCGAGGGGCGCTCGCCCGCAGTCACCGCCCCCCCCCCACCCCCCAGGACAAGAAGCCTGCTGGGCCGCCCCTCCAGAGAAGGGAGCTCCCACCCACAGGAGGACCCTGAGGACACTGGGCACTGATGGGCGAGGGGCGCTCACCCAAAGGCCACAGTGCAGAAGGAATGCTCAGGATCCAGGGACCCTCCCAAGCAGGACCCTGGGGAAAGGGAACAGGGCTAGGACCAGGCCATGGGGCGGAGGCGCGCACCCTCAGCTCCCCCTGAGCGCACTGAGAACTGCCTGGCGAGGGGCGCTCACCAGCAGGGCCCAGAGCACAGGGCGGACTGGAGGCCTCCAGGGAGGGGCGCTCACCCACAGCCACCAGGACAGGCCCAGCCCTGCCTGAGGGAGGGGCGCTCACCCCCAGGAACTAGGGAAGCCTGAGCCCCCCCTGGGCCAGGGCTGCTCCCCCCTCCACACTCAGGGCAGCCTGAGCACTGCTGGGTGAGGGGCGCTCACCCGCAGGACCCTGAGGAGCCCGAGCGCTGGGGGGCTGAGGGTGCTTCCCCCGCAGGGATCCTGGAGAATGAGCACAGGCGGGAGAGGGGCGCTCACCCACAGGGCTCAGAGTCCCAGGCGCCTTCTGCAGAGGATCCCTCAGCCCCATGTCTCAGTTACCTGGGCCAGGGTGGAACGCTGGTGCCCTTTCACCGGTCTCAGCAGGTCCCCCATGATGGTGGGGACATGCCCTTTGCCAAATCTGCCACAGTCCTGCCTGCGGAGGTGGGCGGTGGGCTTTGCTCCGGATCCAGAGGTCCCAAGGGGTTCTTCCCTGGGGCCAAGAGAGCGCCTGGTGGCGTGTCCCTGGAGATCCTGACAAGCCTTGGAAATTGGCCCTGCATGCAAGGGTCCCTGGGACCTCCACAATGCTGGGCACGTGGCAGGCGTGCACAGGGCCACGGCCCCATGGGCCCAAAGGCGCGAAAATGATGTCTCAGGCGGGATGGGTCCGGGTCCGGTCCTCGGGTGCCCTTGGAGTTGAGATCCACTTATGGAGGTCTTGAGGGTCCCAGGTTTTTTTGTGGACAAGCCTGCCTGAAGGGCCGCACCAAAGGAGGAGCAAGCCAGGTGTTGGCCAAGAGGAGGAAGGATCCACGTGGCTCCAAGTTCCCCAGAGAGCGTGCACAGGGGACCCTTCAGCCCTCAGTCCCAAGAGGGTGTCCCATGTCCCAGCCCGGCAGGGAAAGGCACCACCCACACAAGTTCACTCCCCTGGCACCAGGAGGCATCGAGTCTCAGAGGAGACTGGGCCCTGGCGGGCGAGGGGCGCTCACCCACAGGGCCCAGAGGACACTGAGCCCTGGCAGGCGAGGGGCGCTCACCCACAGGGCCCAGGGCAGACTGAGCACTGGCCAAGGAGGGGCGCCACCCACAGGCCCCAGAGGAGACCCACCGGGCACTGCTGGGCGAGGGGCGCTCACCCCCAGGACCCAGAGGGGACTGCATCAGGGGCGCTCAGCCTCAGGACACAGAGGACACTGGGGACGCTCGGGCGAGGGGCGCTCACCCTCGGGCCCCAGAGGTCAGCGGTCCGAAGCGAGCCTGGGGGGGCTCACCCCAGGGGCCCCCCGCACACCGCGCACAGGCGGGCGAGGGGCGCTCGCCCGCAGTCACCGCCCCCCCCCCACCCCCCAGGACAAGAAGCCTGCTGGGCCGCCCCTCCAGAGAAGGGAGCTCCCACCCACAGGAGGACCCTGAGGACACTGGGCACTGATGGGCGAGGGGCGCTCACCCAAAGGCCACAGTGCAGAAGGAATGCTCAGGATCCAGGGACCCTCCCAAGCAGGACCCTGGGGAAAGGGAACAGGGCTAGGACCAGGCCATGGGGCGGAGGCGCGCACCCTCAGCTCCCCCTGAGCGCACTGAGAACTGCCTGGCGAGGGGCGCTCACCAGCAGGGCCCAGAGCACAGGGCGGACTGGAGGCCTCCAGGGAGGGGCGCTCACCCACAGCCACCAGGACAGGCCCAGCCCTGCCTGAGGGAGGGGCGCTCACCCCCAGGAACTAGGGAAGCCTGAGCCCCCCCTGGGCCAGGGCTGCTCCCCCCTCCACACTCAGGGCAGCCTGAGCACTGCTGGGTGAGGGGCGCTCACCCGCAGGACCCTGAGGAGCCCGAGCGCTGGGGGGCTGAGGGTGCTTCCCCCGCAGGGATCCTGGAGAATGAGCACAGGCGGGAGAGGGGCGCTCACCCACAGGGCTCAGAGTCCCAGGCGCCTTCTGCAGAGGATCCCTCAGCCCCATGTCTCAGTTACCTGGGCCAGGGTGGAACGCTGGTGCCCTTTCACCGGTCTCAGCAGGTCCCCCATGATGGTGGGGACATGCCCTTTGCCAAATCTGCCACAGTCCTGCCTGCGGAGGTGGGCGGTGGGCTTTGCTCCGGATCCAGAGGTCCCAAGGGGTTCTTCCCTGGGGCCAAGAGAGCGCCTGGTGGCGTGTCCCTGGAGATCCTGACAAGCCTTGGAAATTGGCCCTGCATGCAAGGGTCCCTGGGACCTCCACAATGCTGGGCACGTGGCAGGCGTGCACAGGGCCACGGCCCCATGGGCCCAAAGGCGCGAAAATGATGTCTCAGGCGGGATGGGTCCGGGTCCGGTCCTCGGGTGCCCTTGGAGTTGAGATCCACTTATGGAGGTCTTGAGGGTCCCAGGTTTTTTTGTGGACAAGCCTGCCTGAAGGGCCGCACCAAAGGAGGAGCAAGCCAGGTGTTGGCCAAGAGGAGGAAGGATCCACGTGGCTCCAAGTTCCCCAGAGAGCGTGCACAGGGGACCCTTCAGCCCTCAGTCCCAAGAGGGTGTCCCATGTCCCAGCCCGGCAGGGAAAGGCACCACCCACACAAGTTCACTCCCCTGGCACCAGGAGGCATCGAGTCTCAGAGGAGACTGGGCCCTGGCGGGCGAGGGGCGCTCACCCACAGGGCCCAGAGGACACTGAGCCCTGGCAGGCGAGGGGCGCTCACCCACAGGGCCCAGGGCAGACTGAGCACTGGCCAAGGAGGGGCGCCACCCACAGGCCCCAGAGGAGACCCACCGGGCACTGCTGGGCGAGGGGCGCTCACCCCCAGGACCCAGAGGGGACTGCATCAGGGGCGCTCAGCCTCAGGACACAGAGGACACTGGGGACGCTCGGGCGAGGGGCGCTCACCCTCGGGCCCCAGAGGTCAGCGGTCCGAAGCGAGCCTGGGGGGGCTCACCCCAGGGGCCCCCCGCACACCGCGCACAGGCGGGCGAGGGGCGCTCGCCCGCAGTCACCGCCCCCCCCCCACCCCCCAGGACAAGAAGCCTGCTGGGCCGCCCCTCCAGAGAAGGGAGCTCCCACCCACAGGAGGACCCTGAGGACACTGGGCACTGATGGGCGAGGGGCGCTCACCCAAAGGCCACAGTGCAGAAGGAATGCTCAGGATCCAGGGACCCTCCCAAGCAGGACCCTGGGGAAAGGGAACAGGGCTAGGACCAGGCCATGGGGCGGAGGCGCGCACCCTCAGCTCCCCCTGAGCGCACTGAGAACTGCCTGGCGAGGGGCGCTCACCAGCAGGGCCCAGAGCACAGGGCGGACTGGAGGCCTCCAGGGAGGGGCGCTCACCCACAGCCACCAGGACAGGCCCAGCCCTGCCTGAGGGAGGGGCGCTCACCCCCAGGAACTAGGGAAGCCTGAGCCCCCCCTGGGCCAGGGCTGCTCCCCCCTCCACACTCAGGGCAGCCTGAGCACTGCTGGGTGAGGGGCGCTCACCCGCAGGACCCTGAGGAGCCCGAGCGCTGGGGGGCTGAGGGTGCTTCCCCCGCAGGGATCCTGGAGAATGAGCACAGGCGGGAGAGGGGCGCTCACCCACAGGGCTCAGAGTCCCAGGCGCCTTCTGCAGAGGATCCCTCAGCCCCATGTCTCAGTTACCTGGGCCAGGGTGGAACGCTGGTGCCCTTTCACCGGTCTCAGCAGGTCCCCCATGATGGTGGGGACATGCCCTTTGCCAAATCTGCCACAGTCCTGCCTGCGGAGGTGGGCGGTGGGCTTTGCTCCGGATCCAGAGGTCCCAAGGGGTTCTTCCCTGGGGCCAAGAGAGCGCCTGGTGGCGTGTCCCTGGAGATCCTGACAAGCCTTGGAAATTGGCCCTGCATGCAAGGGTCCCTGGGACCTCCACAATGCTGGGCACGTGGCAGGCGTGCACAGGGCCACGGCCCCATGGGCCCAAAGGCGCGAAAATGATGTCTCAGGCGGGATGGGTCCGGGTCCGGTCCTCGGGTGCCCTTGGAGTTGAGATCCACTTATGGAGGTCTTGAGGGTCCCAGGTTTTTTTGTGGACAAGCCTGCCTGAAGGGCCGCACCAAAGGAGGAGCAAGCCAGGTGTTGGCCAAGAGGAGGAAGGATCCACGTGGCTCCAAGTTCCCCAGAGAGCGTGCACAGGGGACCCTTCAGCCCTCAGTCCCAAGAGGGTGTCCCATGTCCCAGCCCGGCAGGGAAAGGCACCACCCACACAAGTTCACTCCCCTGGCACCAGGAGGCATCGAGTCTCAGAGGAGACTGGGCCCTGGCGGGCGAGGGGCGCTCACCCACAGGGCCCAGAGGACACTGAGCCCTGGCAGGCGAGGGGCGCTCACCCACAGGGCCCAGGGCAGACTGAGCACTGGCCAAGGAGGGGCGCCACCCACAGGCCCCAGAGGAGACCCACCGGGCACTGCTGGGCGAGGGGCGCTCACCCCCAGGACCCAGAGGGGACTGCATCAGGGGCGCTCAGCCTCAGGACACAGAGGACACTGGGGACGCTCGGGCGAGGGGCGCTCACCCTCGGGCCCCAGAGGTCAGCGGTCCGAAGCGAGCCTGGGGGGGCTCACCCCAGGGGCCCCCCGCACACCGCGCACAGGCGGGCGAGGGGCGCTCGCCCGCAGTCACCGCCCCCCCCCCACCCCCCAGGACAAGAAGCCTGCTGGGCCGCCCCTCCAGAGAAGGGAGCTCCCACCCACAGGAGGACCCTGAGGACACTGGGCACTGATGGGCGAGGGGCGCTCACCCAAAGGCCACAGTGCAGAAGGAATGCTCAGGATCCAGGGACCCTCCCAAGCAGGACCCTGGGGAAAGGGAACAGGGCTAGGACCAGGCCATGGGGCGGAGGCGCGCACCCTCAGCTCCCCCTGAGCGCACTGAGAACTGCCTGGCGAGGGGCGCTCACCAGCAGGGCCCAGAGCACAGGGCGGACTGGAGGCCTCCAGGGAGGGGCGCTCACCCACAGCCACCAGGACAGGCCCAGCCCTGCCTGAGGGAGGGGCGCTCACCCCCAGGAACTAGGGAAGCCTGAGCCCCCCCTGGGCCAGGGCTGCTCCCCCTCCACACTCAGGGCAGCCTGAGCACTGCTGGGTGAGGGGCGCTCACCCGCAGGACCCTGAGGAGCCCGAGCGCTGGGGGGCTGAGGGTGCTTCCCCCGCAGGGATCCTGGAGAATGAGCACAGGCGGGAGAGGGGCGCTCACCCACAGGGCTCAGAGTCCCAGGCGCCTTCTGCAGAGGATCCCTCAGCCCCATGTCTCAGTTACCTGGGCCAGGGTGGAACGCTGGTGCCCTTTCACCGGTCTCAGCAGGTCCCCATGATGGTGGGGACATGCCCTTTGCCAAATCTGCCACAGTCCTGCCTGCGGAGGTGGGCGGTGGGCTTTGCTCCGGATCCAGAGGTCCCAAGGGGTTCTTCCCTGGGGCCAAGAGAGCGCCTGGTGGCGTGTCCCTGGAGATCCTGACAAGCCTTGGAAATTGGCCCTGCATGCAAGGGTCCCTGGGACCTCCACAATGCTGGGCACGTGGCAGGCGTGCACAGGGCCACGGCCCCATGGGCCCAAAGGCGCGAAAATGATGTCTCAGGCGGGATGGGTCCGGGTCCGGTCCTCGGGTGCCCTTGGAGTTGAGATCCACTTATGGAGGTCTTGAGGGTCCCAGGTTTTTTTGTGGACAAGCCTGCCTGAAGGGCCGCACCAAAGGAGGAGCAAGCCAGGTGTTGGCCAAGAGGAGGAAGGATCCACGTGGCTCCAAGTTCCCCAGAGAGCGTGCACAGGGGACCCTTCAGCCCTCAGTCCCAAGAGGGTGTCCCATGTCCCAGCCCGGCAGGGAAAGGCACCACCCACACAAGTTCACTCCCCTGGCACCAGGAGGCATCGAGTCTCAGAGGAGACTGGGCCCTGGCGGGCGAGGGGCGCTCACCCACAGGGCCCAGAGGACACTGAGCCCTGGCAGGCGAGGGGCGCTCACCCACAGGGCCCAGGGCAGACTGAGCACTGGCCAAGGAGGGGCGCCACCCACAGGCCCCAGAGGAGACCCACCGGGCACTGCTGGGCGAGGGGCGCTCACCCCCAGGACCCAGAGGGGACTGCATCAGGGGCGCTCAGCCTCAGGACACAGAGGACACTGGGGACGCTCGGGCGAGGGGCGCTCACCCTCGGGCCCCAGAGGTCAGCGGTCCGAAGCGAGCCTGGGGGGGCTCACCCCAGGGGCCCCCCGCACACCGCGCACAGGCGGGCGAGGGGCGCTCGCCCGCAGTCACCGCCCCCCCCCACCCCCCAGGACAAGAAGCCTGCTGGGCCGCCCCTCCAGAGAAGGGAGCTCCCACCCACAGGAGGACCCTGAGGACACTGGGCACTGATGGGCGAGGGGCGCTCACCCAAAGGCCACAGTGCAGAAGGAATGCTCAGGATCCAGGGACCCTCCCAAGCAGGACCCTGGGGAAAGGGAACAGGGCTAGGACCAGGCCATGGGGCGGAGGCGCGCACCCTCAGCTCCCCCTGAGCGCACTGAGAACTGCCTGGCGAGGGGCGCTCACCAGCAGGGCCCAGAGCACAGGGCGGACTGGAGGCCTCCAGGGAGGGGCGCTCACCCACAGCCACCAGGACAGGCCCAGCCCTGCCTGAGGGAGGGGCGCTCACCCCCAGGAACTAGGGAAGCCTGAGCCCCCCCTGGGCCAGGGCTGCTCCCCCCTCCACACTCAGGGCAGCCTGAGCACTGCTGGGTGAGGGGCGCTCACCCGCAGGACCCTGAGGAGCCCGAGCGCTGGGGGGCTGAGGGTGCTTCCCCCGCAGGGATCCTGGAGAATGAGCACAGGCGGGAGAGGGGCGCTCACCCACAGGGCTCAGAGTCCCAGGCGCCTTCTGCAGAGGATCCCTCAGCCCCATGTCTCAGTTACCTGGGCCAGGGTGGAACGCTGGTGCCCTTTCACCGGTCTCAGCAGGTCCCCCATGATGGTGGGGACATGCCCTTTGCCAAATCTGCCACAGTCCTGCCTGCGGAGGTGGGCGGTGGGCTTTGCTCCGGATCCAGAGGTCCCAAGGGGTTCTTCCCTGGGGCCAAGAGAGCGCCTGGTGGCGTGTCCCTGGAGCTCCTGACAAGCCTTGGAAATTGGCCCTGCATGCAAGGGTCCCTGGGACCTCCACAATGCTGGGCACGTGGCAGGCGTGCACAGGGCCACGGCCCCATGGGCCCAAAGGCGCGAAAATGATGTCTCAGGCGGGATGGGTCCGGGTCCGGTCCTCGGGTGCCCTTGGAGTTGAGATCCACTTATGGAGGTCTTGAGGGTCCCAGGTTTTTTTGTGGACAAGCCTGCCTGAAGGGGCCGCACCAAAGGAGGAGCAAGCCAGGTGTTGGCCAAGAGGAGGAAGGATCCACGTGGCTCCAAGTTCCCCAGAGAGCGTGCACAGGGGACCCTTCAGCCCTCAGTCCCAAGAGGGTGTCCCATGTCCCAGCCCGGCAGGGAAAGGCACCACCCACACAAGTTCACTCCCCTGGCACCAGGAGGCATCGAGTCTCAGAGGAGACTGGGCCCTGGCGGGCGAGGGCGCTCACCCACAGGGCCCAGAGGACACTGAGCCCTGGCAGGCGAGGGGCGCTCACCCACAGGGCCCAGGGCAGACTGAGCACTGGCCAAGGAGGGGCGGCCACCCACAGGCCCCAGAGGAGACCCACCGGGCACTGCTGGGCGAGGGGCGCTCACCCCCAGGACCCAGAGGGGACTGCATCAGGGGCGCTCAGCCTCAGGACACAGAGGACACTGGGGACGCTCGGGCGAGGGGCGCTCACCCTCGGGCCCCAGAGGTCAGCGGTCCGAAGCGAGCCTGGGGGGGCTCACCCCAGGGGCCCCCCGCACACCGCGCACAGGCGGGCGAGGGGCGCTCGCCCGCAGTCACCGCCCCCCCCCACCCCCCAGGACAAGAAGCCTGCTGGGCCGCCCCTCCAGAGAAGGGAGCTCCCACCCACAGGAGGACCCTGAGGACACTGGGCACTGATGGGCGAGGGGCGCTCACCCAAAGGCCACAGTGCAGAAGGAATGCTCAGGATCCAGGGACCCTCCCAAGCAGGACCCTGGGGAAAGGGAACAGGGCTAGGACCAGGCCATGGGGCGGAGGCGCGCACCCTCAGCTCCCCCTGAGCGCACTGAGAACTGCCTGGCGAGGGGCGCTCACCAGCAGGGCCCAGAGCACAGGGCGGACTGGAGGCCTCCAGGGAGGGGCGCTCACCCACAGCCACCAGGACAGGCCCAGCCCTGCCTGAGGGAGGGGCGCTCACCCCAGGAACTAGGGAAGCCTGAGCCCCCCCTGGGCCAGGGCTGCTCCCCCCTCCACACTCAGGGCAGCCTGAGCACTGCTGGGTGAGGGGCGCTCACCCGCAGGACCCTGAGGAGCCCGAGCGCTGGGGGGCTGAGGGTGCTTCCCCCGCAGGGATCCTGGAGAATGAGCACAGGCGGGAGAGGGGCGCTCACCCACAGGGCTCAGAGTCCCAGGCGCCTTCTGCAGAGGATCCCTCAGCCCCATGTCTCAGTTACCTGGGCCAGGGTGGAACGCTGGTGCCCTTTCACCGGTCTCAGCAGGTCCCCCATGATGGTGGGGACATGCCCTTTGCCAAATCTGCCACAGTCCTGCCTGCGGAGGTGGGCGGTGGGCTTTGCTCTGGATCCAGAGGTCCCAAGGGGTTCTTCCCTGGGGCCAAGAGAGCGCCTGGTGGCGTGTCCCTGGAGCTCCTGACAAGCCTTGGAAATTGGCCCTGCATGCAAGGGTCCCTGGGACCTCCACAATGCTGGGCACGTGGCAGGCGTGCACAGGGCCACGGCCCCATGGGCCCAAAGGCGCGAAAATGATGTCTCAGGCGGGATGGGTCCGGGTCCGGTCCTCGGGTGCCCTTGGAGTTGAGATCCACTTATGGAGGTCTTGAGGGTCCCAGGTTTTTTTGTGGACAAGCCTGCCTGAAGGGCCGCACCAAAGGAGGAGCAAGCCAGGTGTTGGCCAAGAGGAGGAAGGATCCACGTGGCTCCAAGTTCCCCAGAGAGCGTGCACAGGGGACCCTTCAGCCTCAGTCCCAAGAGGGTGTCCCAGGTCCCAGCCCGGCAGGGAAAGGCACCACCCACACAAGTTCACTCCCCTGGCACCAGGAGGCATCGAGTCTCAGAGGAGACTGGGCCCTGGCGGGCGAGGGGCGCTCACCCACAGGGCCCAGAGGACACTGAGCCCTGGCAGGCGAGGGGCGCTCACCCACAGGGCCCAGGGCAGACTGAGCACTGGCCAAGGAGGGGCGCCACCCACAGGCCCCAGAGGAGACCCACCGGGCACTGCTGGGCGAGGGGCGCTCACCCCCAGGACCCAGAGGGGACTGCATCAGGGGCGCTCAGCCTCAGGACACAGAGGACACTGGGGACGCTCGGGCGAGGGGCGCTCACCCTCGGGCCCCAGAGGTCAGCGGTCCGAAGCGAGCCTGGGGGGGCTCACCCCAGGGGCCCCCCGCACACCGCGCACAGGCGGGCGAGGGGCGCTCGCCCGCAGTCACCGCCCCCCCCCACCCCCCAGGACAGAAGCCTGCTGGGCCGCCCCTCCAGAGAAGGGAGCTCCCACCCACAGGAGGACCCTGAGGACACTGGGCACTGATGGGCGAGGGGCGCTCACCCAAAGGCCACAGTGCAGAAGGAATGCTCAGGATCCAGGGACCCTCCCCAAGCAGGACCCTGGGGAAAGGGAACAGGCTAGGACCAGGCCATGGGGCGGAGGCGCGCACCCTCAGCTCCCCCTGAGCGCACTGAGAACTGCCTGGCGAGGGGCGCTCACCAGCAGGGCCCAGAGCACAGGGCGGACTGGAGGCCTCCAGGGAGGGGCGCTCACCCACAGCCACCAGGACAGGCCCAGCCCTGCCTGAGGGAGGGGCGCTCACCCCCAGGAACTAGGGAAGCCTGAGCCCCCCCTGGGCCAGGGCTGCTCCCCCCTCCACACTCAGGGCAGCCTGAGCACTGCTGGGTGAGGGGCGCTCACCCGCAGGACCCTGAGGAGCCCGAGCGCTGGGGGGCTGAGGGTGCTTCCCCCGCAGGGATCCTGGAGAATGAGCACAGGCGGGAGAGGGGCGCTCACCCACAGGGCTCAGAGTCCCAGGCGCCTTCTGCAGAGGATCCCTCAGCCCCATGTCTCAGTTACCTGGGCCAGGGTGGAACGCTGGTGCCCTTTCACCGGTCTCAGCAGGTCCCCCATGATGGTGGGGACATGCCCTTTGCCAAATCTGCCACAGTCCTGCCTGCGGAGGTGGGCGGTGGGCTTTGCTCTGGATCCAGAGGTCCCAAGGGGTTCTTCCCTGGGGCCAAGAGAGCGCCTGGTGGCGTGTCCCTGGAGATCCTGACAAGCCTTGGAAATTGGCCCTGCATGCAAGGGTCCCTGGGACCTCCACAATGCTGGGCATGTGGCAGGCGTGCACAGGGCCACGGCCCCATGGGCCAAAAGGCGCGAAAATGATGTCTCAGGCGGGATGGGTCCGGGTCCGGTCCTCGGGTGCCCTTGGAGTTGAGATCCACTTATGGAGGTCTTGAGGGTCCCAGGTTTTTTTGTGGACAAGCCTGCCTGAAGGGCCGCACCAAAGGAGGAGCAAGCCAGGTGTTGGCCAAGAGGAGGAAGGATCCACGTGGCTCCAAGTTCCCCAGAGAGCGTGCACAGGGGACCCTTCAGCCCTCAGTCCCAAGAGGGTGTCCCAGGTCCCAGCCCGGCAGGGAAAGGCACCACCCACACAAGTTCACTCCCCTGGCACCAGGAGGCATCGAGTCTCAGAGGAGACTGGGCCCTGGCGGGGCGAGGGGCGCTCACCCACAGGGCCCAGAGGACACTGAGCCCTGGCAGGCGAGGGGCGCTCACCCACAGGGCCCAGGGCAGACTGAGCACTGGCCAAGGAGGGGCGCCACCCACAGGCCCCAGAGGAGACCCACCGGGCACTGCTGGGCGAGGGGCGCTCACCCCCAGGACCCAGAGGGGACTGCATCAGGGGCGCTCAGCCTCAGGACACAGAGGACACTGGGGACGCTCGGGCGAGGGGCGCTCACCCTCGGGCCCAGAGGTCAGCGGTCCGAAGCGAGCCTGGGGGGGCTCACCCCAGGGGCCCCCCGCACACCGCGCACAGGCGGGCGAGGGGCGCTCGCCCGCAGTCACCGCCCCCCCACCCCCAGGACAAGAAGCCTGCTGGGCCGCCCCTCCAGAGAAGGGAGCTCCCACCCACAGGAGGACCCTGAGGACACTGGGCACTGATGGGCGAGGGGCGCTCACCCAAAGGCCACAGTGCAGAAGGAATGCTCAGGATCCAGGGACCCTCCCAAGCAGGACCCTGGGGAAAGGGAACAGGGCTAGGACCAGGCCATGGGGCGGAGGCGCGCACCCTCAGCTCCCCTGAGCGCACTGAGAACTGCCTGGCGAGGGGCGCTCACCAGCAGGGCCCAGAGCACAGGGCGGACTGGAGGCCTCCAGGGAGGGGCGCTCACCCACAGCCACCAGGACAGGCCCAGCCCTGCCTGAGGGAGGGGCGCTCACCCCCAGGAACTAGGGAAGCCTGAGCCCCCCTGGGCCAGGGCTGCTCCCCCCTCCACACTCAGGGCAGCCTGAGCACTGCTGGGTGAGGGCGCTCACCCGCAGGACCTGAGGAGCCCGAGCGCTGGGGGGCTGAGGGTGCTTCCCCCGCAGGGATCCTGGAGAATGAGCACAGGCGGGAGAGGGGCGCTCACCCACAGGGCTCAGAGTCCCAGGCGCCTTCTGCAGAGGATCCCTCAGCCCCATGTCTCAGTTACCTGGGCCAGGGTGGAACGCTGGTGCCCTTTCACCGGTCTCAGCAGGTCCCCCATGATGGTGGGGACATGCCCTTTGCCAAATCTGCCACAGTCCTGCCTGCGAGGTGGCGGTGCGCATTTGCTCTGGATCCAGAGGTCCCAAGGTGTTCTTCCCCTGGGCCAAGAGAGCGCCTGGTGGCGTGTCCCTGGAGCTCCTGACAAGCCTTGGAAATTGGCCCTGCCTGCAAGGGTCCCCTGGGACCTCCACAATGCTGGGCACGTGGCAGGCGTGGCACAGGGCCACGGCCCCAGGCCCAAAGGCGCGAAAATGATGTCTCAGGCGGGATGGGTCCGGGTCCGGTCCTCGGGTGCCCTTGGAGTTGAGATCCACTTATGGAGTCTTGAGGGTCCCAGGTTTTTTGTGGACAAGCCTGCCTGAAGGGCCGCACCAAAGGAGGAGCAAGCCAGGTGTTGGCCAAGAGGAGGAAGGATCCACGTGGCTCCAAGTTCCCCAGAGAGCGTGCACAGGGGACCCTTCAGCCCTCAGTCCCAAGAGGGTGTTCCCATGTCCCAGCCCGGCAGGGAAAGGGCACCACCCACACAAGTTCACTCCCCTGGCACCAGGAGGCATCGAGTCTCAGGAGGAGACTGGGCCCTGGCGGGGCGAGGGCGCTCACCCACAGGGCCCAGAGGACACTGAGCCTGGCAGGCGAGGGGCGCTCACCCACAGGGCCCAGGGCAGACTGAGCACTGGCCAAGGAGGGGCGCCACCCACAGGCCCAGAGGTGACCCCACCGGGCACTGCTGGGCGAGGGGCGCTCACCCCC
This sequence comes from Urocitellus parryii, assembly GCF_045843805.1. NCBI lineage: Eukaryota > Metazoa > Chordata > Mammalia > Rodentia > Sciuridae > Urocitellus > Urocitellus parryii. The sequence continues at coordinate 36,834 of NW_027552220.1, forward strand.
AGGACCCAGAGGGGGACTGCATCAGGGGCGCTCAGCCTCAGGACACAGAGGACACTGGGGACGCTCGGGCGAGGGGCGCTCACCCTCGGGCCCCAGAGGTCAGCGGTCCGAAGCGAGCCTGGGGGGGCTCACCCCAGGGGCCCCCCGCACACCGCGCACAGGCGGGCGAGGGGCGCTCGCCCGCAGTCACCGCCCCCCCCCACCCCCCAGGACAAGAAGCCTGCTGGGCCGGCCCCTCCAGAGGAAGGGAGCTCCCACCCACAGGAGGACCCTGAGGACACTGGGCCACTGATGGGCGAGGGGCGCTCACCCAAAGGCCACAGTGCAGAAGGAATGCTCAGGATCCAGGGACCCTCCAAGCAGGACCCTGGGGAAAGGGAACAGGGCTAGGACCAGGCCATGGGGCGGAGGCGCCGCACCCCTCAGCTCCCCCTGAGCGCACTGAGAACTGCCTGGCGAGGGGCGCTCACCAGCAGGCCCAGAGCACAGGGCGGACTGGAGGCCTCCAGGGAGGGGCGCTCACCCACAGCCACCAGGACAGGCCCAGCCCTGCCTGAGGGAGGGGCGCTCACCCCAGGAACTAGGGAAGCCTGAGCCCCCCCTGGGCCAGGCTGCTCCCCCTCCACACTCAGGGCAGCCTGAGCACTGCTGGGTGAGGGGCGCTCACCCGCAGGACCCTGAGGAGCCCGAGCGCTGGGGGGCTGAGGGTGCTTCCCCCGCAGGGATCCTGGAGAATGAGCACAGGCGGGAGAGGGGCGCTCACCCACAGGGCTCAGAGTCCCAGGCGCCTTCTGCAGAGGATCCCCCTCAGCCCCATGTCCTCAGTT
>NW_027552221.1:0-37449 GCF_045843805.1 Urocitellus parryii
AACCCTAACCGTAAACCTAACCCGAACACGAACCCTAACAATAACCCTAACCCTAAACCTGACCCGAATTCGAACCGTAACCCAAACCCTAACCCTAACCCTAACCCTAAACCTAAACCTAAGCTGAACCCGAACCGTAACCCTAATCCTAACCCTAACCCTAAATTGAATCCGAAAGCTAACCATAACCCTAATCTTATCCCAAACCTAACCTTAAAACTAACCCTAATACTAACCCTAACCCTAACCCTAAACCTAACCCTAACCCGAACCCCAACCCTAACCCAAATCCTAACCCGAAACCTAACACTAACTCTTACCCCTAACCCTAACGCTAATCCTAACATGAACCCGAACCCTAACCCGAACCCTAACACTAACCCTAACCCTAACCGTAAACCTAACCCTAAACCGAACCCTAATTTTAACCCGAACCCTATCCCGAACCGTAACCCTAACTCTAAACCTAACCCTAACCCGAACCCTAACATGAACCTGAATCCTTACCCGAACCCTAAATCTAACCCCAAACGGAACCCTAACCTAACCCTAACCATAAAACTTACCCTAACCTGAACTCTAAATCTAACCCTAACCCTAACCCTAATTATAACCAAACCCTAACCCGAACACAGCCCTAAATCTAACCCTAACGCTAACCCTAACGCTAACCCTCCACCCGAACCCTAACCCTAACCCTAAACCGAACCGTAACATTAACACTAACCCTAATCCTAACCCGAACCCTAACCCTAACCCTACCCTAACCCTAACCCGAACACGAACCCGAACCCTAACCCTAACCATAATCCTAACCCTAACTTTAACACTAACCATAATCATAACCCGAACCCTAACCCTAAAACTAACCCGAACCCGAACCCTAACCCTAACGGGAATCCGAAACCTAACCCTTACCCTAACCCTAAACCTAACCCGAACCTTAACCCTTACCCTAACCCTAACCCGAACCCTAACCCTAACATAACACTAACCATAATCCTAACCCGAAACCTAACCTTAAGCCTAACCCTAACCCTAACCCGAATCCGAAAATGAACAAACTCTAAACCTAACCCTAATATTTACACTAACCCTAACCCTAACCGTAACTCTAGCCCTAACCCTAACCCGAACCCGAATATGATCCCTAACCCTAACAATAATCCTAACCCGAAACCGAACCCGAACCCTAACCCCAAACCTAACCCGAAACCTAACTCTTACCCTAAACCTATTCCTAACCCGAACCCTAGCCCTATCCCTAATCCTATCCTAAACCAAACCCTAAACCTAAACCTAACCCTAACCCGAACCCGAACCCTAACCCTAATCCGAAGACAAACCCTAACCCTAACCCCAAACCCTAACCCTAACCGAACCCGAACCCTAACCAGAACATACACTAACCCGAACCCGAACCCGAACCCTAAACCTAACCATAACCCTAACCCTAACATTAATACTAACCGTAATACTAACTCGAAAGCTAACCCTAACCCTAACCGGAACCCTAATCCTAAACCTAACACGAACCAGAACCCTAACCCTAACTCGAACCGGAACCCTAACCCTAACCCGAACCCCGAACACTATCCCTTACCCTAACCATAAACCTAACCCGAACCCTAACCGTAACCCTACCCCTCGCCCTAAGCCTAACCTTAAACCTAACCTAACGCGAACCCGAAACACTAACCTAACGCGAACCATTAACCCTAACCCTAATCCTAACACTAACATTAACACTAACTCTAATGCTAACCCGAACCCTAACCCTAAACCTAACCCTAACACTAACCCTAACCCGAATTCGAAACCCTTACCCCTACCCTAACCCTAACCCTAATATTAACACTAACCCTAACCCTTAACATTAACCCTAACCCTAAACCTAACCCTAACCCGAACCAGAAACCTAACCCTAACCCAAACCAGAAACCTAACCAGAAACCTAACCCAAACCCTAACCTAATCATAACCCTAACCCTAACCTTAACATGAATCCGAACCTGAACCCTATCCCTAACCCTATCCCTAATATTAACACTAACCCTAACACTAATCCTAATCTTAACCCTAACCGGAACATGAACCCTAAATCTAATCCTAACCCGAACCGGAACCTGAACCCTAAACCTAACCCTAACCCTACCCCTATCTAAGCCTAACCCTAACCCTAACCCTAACCCTACCCGAACCCTAACCCTAACCCTAAACCTATCCTTATATTTACACTAAGCCTAATCCTAAACCGTACACTAAATACAGTAACACTAAGCTTAACCCTAAACCTTACCATAACCCTAACCTGAACCAGAACCCTAACCTAACCCTAACCCTAACTGAACCCGAAAACGAAACCGTTACCCTAACCATAACTCTAAACCTAACCTAACGCGAACCCGAACACTAACCCTAACAAGAACTCTAACCCTAACCCTAAACCTAACCCTAACATTAACACTAACCCAAACCGGAAACTGAACCCTAACCCAATCTAAAACTCAACCTAACCCTAACCCTAACCCTAACCTGAACCCGAACCCTAAACCTAACCCTAACCCTAATCCTAACAATAAACCCAATCTTAAAACGAATCCTAACCCTAACCTAACCCTAATATTAACACTAACCCTAACCCTAACCCTAACCCGAACCCGAACCCGAACCCGAACCCTAACCCAAACCATAACCCTAACCCTAACACTAACACTAACCCTAATCCTAACCGAACAGTAACCTTATCCCTAACCGTAACCCTAACCTGAACCCTAACCGTAACCTGAACACGAACCCTAACCATTACCTTAAAACTAATCCTAACCCGAACCCTATCGCTAAACCTAACCCTAACCCTAACCCTAAACCTAACCTTAACCCGAACCCCGAATCCGTAACCGTAACCATAAACCTAACCCTACCACTAAACCTAACCCTACCCAGAAACCTAACCCTAAAACAAACCCTAACCCCTAATTCTAACCCTATCCCGAACCCTAACCTTAAACCGAACCCTAACCCTAACATCAACCAGAACCCTAACCCGAACCCTAACCCTAAACCTAACCCAAATGCAACCCTAACACTAACCCTAACCCTAACCCTAACCCGAAACCTAAATCTAACCTTAACATTAACCCTAACCCTAACCGGAAACCTAACCCTAAACTACCCCTAAACCTAAATGTAACCTAATCCGAACCCGAACCCTAACCTTAACGCAAACCGTAACCCGAACCAAAAACTAACCCTAACCCGAAACCGAATCCTGTCCCGATCCCTAAACCTATCCCTAACCCTAACCCTAACAGTATCCTCACCCTAACCCTAACCCCAAACCTAATCCTAACCCTAACCCGAAACCTAACCCTAATCGGAAACCAAAACGTAACCAGAACCCTAACCCTAACAATAACATTAACCCTTACCCCTAACCCTAACCATAACCCTAACCCGAAAGGTAACCCTAACCCTAACACTAACATTAAAACCTAACCTAACCCGAAACCTAACCCTAACTCTAACACTAACCATAACTCTAACCCTAACCCGAACCTAACCCTAAACCGAACCCGAACCCGAACCCTAACCCAAACCCTAAACCTAACGCTAACATTAACACTAAACCTAATCCTAAACCGAACCGCAGCCTTAACCCTTACCGTAACCCTAACCCGAACCCTAACCGTAACCCAAACACGAACCCTAACACTTACCCTAAACCTAATCCTATACCGAACCCTAACCCTAACCCTAACCCTAACCCTACCCTAACCCTAACCCTAACCCTAAACCTAACCCAACGAACACAAACCCTAACCCTAATCCGAATCTGAACCGTAACCCTAACCCTAACCCTACCACTAAACCTAACCATACCCCGAAACCTAACCCTAACTCTAAACCTAACCCTAACTCTAACACTAACCCTAACCCTAACCCTAACCCGAACCCTAACCCTAACCTTAATAATAACCCTAACCCTAACCCGAAACTAACCCTAAACTAACCCTAAACCTAACACTAACCTAATTCAAACCGGAACCCTATCCTTAACCCTAACGCATCCCAAAACTAGAACCCTAACCCGAACTCTAACCCGAACCCTAAATGTAACCCTAACCGAACCCTAAACCTGACCCTAACCATAACCTCACAGTATCCCTCACCCTAACCCTAAAGCTAACCCTAACCCTAAACCTAACCCGAACCCAAACCTTAACCCGAACCTGAACCCTAACATGAACCCTAATCCTAAAAATAACATTTAACCCTTACCCTAACCCTAACCCTAAACCGAACCGTAACTCTAAACCTAGCCTATCACTAAACCTAAACTTAACCCTAACCCTAACCCTACCTCTAATCCTAACCCTATCTCTAACCTTAACGCAAATCCTAACCCTAAACCGGACACTAACACGAACACTAACCCTAACCCTAAGCGTAACCCTAAACCTAACCCTAACATGAAACAGAACCCTAACCCGAACCCTAAACCTAAACCATAACCCTAACCCTAACCCTAACCCGAAACCTAACCCTAAACAAACCCTAACCATAACCCTAACCTAATCCGAACCCGAACCCTAACCTTAATCCTAACCCTAACCCGAAACCTAATCTCTAAGTCGAAAGAAAACCCTAACCCGAACCCTAAAGCAAACCCTAACCCTAACCCTAACAATATCCCTCAACCTAACCTAAACCTAAACTTAACCCTAACCCTAACCCTAACCCTTACCGGAACCCTGATCATAACCGTAACCCTAACCCTAACATTACCCGTACCCGAACCCTAACCCTAACCCTAACCCGAACCATAACCCTAACCCTAATGCTAACACTAAACCTAAGCTATCCCGGACCCTAATCCTAACTCGAACCCTAACTCTAAATCTATCCCTAACCCGAAACCTAAACCCTAAACCTAACCCTAATCCTAAACCTAACCCTAACCCTAACCCTACCATAACACTAAACCTAACCCTAACACGAAAAATAACCCTAACTCTAACCCTAACCCTAACTCTAACCCTAACCCCGAACCCTAACCCTAAACGGAACGCTAACCCGAACCCTAATCCTAACCCTAAACGTAATCCTAACCCTAACACTAACATGAACAGGAACCCTAACCCGAACCCTATCCCTAATGCAACCCTAACACTAACCCTAACTATAACCCTAACCTTAACCCTAACCTTAACCCTAACCTAAACCTGAAACCTAACCCTAAACTAACCCTAACCCTAACACTAACCTAATCCGAACCGAACCCTAACCATAAACCTAACCCTAACCCGAACCCGAAGCCTAACCCGAAACCTAACCCTAACCCGAAACCGAACAATAACCCGAACCCCAACACTAAACCTAATCCTAACCCTAACCCTAACCTTAACCCCAACCATACCCAGAACCGTAACCCTAACCCGAACCCGAACCCTAACCCGAACCCTATCCACTAACATTAACATTAACCCTTACCCTAACCCTAACCTTAACCCTAATCCGAACCCTAACCCGAACCCTAACCCTAAAATAACCGTAACCCTAACCCTAACACTAACATGAACCCTCACCATAACCCTAACCAGAACCCGAACCCTAACCCAAACCTTAACCCTAACAGTAACCCGAACCCGAAACCGAACCCTAACCTGTACCCTAACCCTAACCCGAACTCGAACCCGATCCCAAACCCTAACCCAGCCCTAACCCTAACCCTAACCCTAACCTGAACCCTAACCTTAACCTGAACCCTAACCCTAACACTAAACCTTACATCTAACCCTATCCCGAACTGTAAACCTAACCCTAAAACTAAACGGAACCCTAACCCCTAACCCTAACCGTAACCCTAATCCTAACACTAACCAGAACCATAACCTAACCATAACCCTAACCCTAACCTAACCCTAACATTAACGCTTACCTTAACACTAACCCTAACACGAACCCTAAACCGAACCCTAACCCTAAACCTAATGCTAATCTGAACTAAACCCGAACAGTAACCCTAACACCAACCGTAACTCTAACCCTAACACTAACACTAACCTGAAAACTTTTCCAAATCTGAATCCTAACCCGATTCCCTAACCCAAACCCTAACCTTAACCCTAACCGGAACCCTAAACCGATTCCTAACCCTAACCCTAAACCTAAGCCTATCCCGAACCCTAAATCTAACCCCTAACACTAACCCTAACCCTAACCCGAAACCTAACAATAACCCGAACCTTAACCCTAACCCTAACCCGAACCCGAACCCTAACCCTAACCCTAACCCAAACCCTAAGCAGAACCCTAAACCTCAACCTAAACCTAATCCGAACCATAAACCTAAACCTAACCCCAACTTGAACCAAACCATAACCACAACCCCTAATCCTAACACTAAACCTAACCTAACACGAATCATAACCCTATCCCGAACCCTAATCCGAACCCTAACCCTAACCCTAACCCTAAACCTAACCCGAACCATAACCCGAAACCTAAATCTAACCCTAACTCTAATCTGAACCCTAACCCGAACCCGAACCCTAAACCGAACACTAACCCTAACACTAACCAAAACCCTAACCCCTAAACCTAACCCTATCCCTAACCCTAACCTGAACCCTAACCCTGACCGTAATACTAATCCTAACTCCAATCCGAACACTAACCCTACCCCGAATCCTAACACTAACTCTAATCCTAAAGCGAACCGGACCGTAACCACAACCCTAACCCTAACCCTAAACCGAACCTAACCCTACACCGAACCCTTATCCTAACCCTAACTTTAAATCTAATCCGAACCCTAACCCTAACCCCAACCCTAACCCTAACACAAACCCTAACCCTAACCTAATGGAACCCGAACCCTAAACCTAACGCTTACCCTAACCCTAAACCAAACCCTAAACCTATACTGAACCCTAACTCTAAACCTAAACCTAACCCTTACCGTAACCCTAACCCTAACCCGAACCCGTTAATTAACCGTAACCCTAATTCTAAACCTAACCCTATCCCGAACCCTAAACCTAACCCTAACCTTAAAATTAACCTTAACACTAACCCGAACCCGAACACTAAAATTAACCCTAACCCGACCCGAAACCTCACCTTAACTCTAACCTAAAACTAAACCTAACCCCTAACCCTAACCCTAACCCTAAACCTAACCCTAACCCTAACTCTAATCTGAACCCTAACCATAACCCGAACCCTAACCCTAACCCTAACCGCAACCCTAAACCTAGCCCTAACCCTAACCCTAACCCCTAACCCGAACCCTAACATGAACCCGAACCCGATCACTAACACTAACCCTAATCCTAAACCTAACCCGAACCATAACATGAACTCGAAACCTAACCCGAAGCCCAACCCCATCCAGAACCCGAACCCTAAACCTAACACAACCCTAACCTTAACACTAACACTAACCCTAATCCTAAACCTAACACTAACCTGAAACACGAACCCTAAATCTAACCCTACCTAAACCTAACACTAACCCTAACACTAACCCGAAACCGAACCCAACACTAACCATAACCCTAACCCTAACATTAACATTAATTCTAATCCTAACCCAACCCTAACCCGAACCTCAAACCGAAACCAAACTCTAACCCTAACCCTAACCCGAACCCTAACCCTAACCCTAACCGTAACCCTAACACTAACCCTAACCCCAAACCGAACCCTTATTCTAACCTAACCTTAACCCTAATGCGAACCGTAACCCTAACCCGAACCCTAACCAAAACCCTAACCCTAACCCTAACATAACCGGAACCCTAACCCTAACCCTAACCCTAACCCAATCCGAACCCTAACCCGAACCCGAATCCGAACCCTCACACTAACGCTAAGCCTAAAATGAAACCTATCACTAACTGTAACCCTATCCCTTACTGGAACACTAACCACAGCCCTAACCGTAAACAAACCCAAAACAAAACTCGAACCCTAACCCTAACTCTAATCTGAACCCTAACCCTATCCCGAACCCTAGCCCGAACCCTAACCCTAACCCGAACAGGAAAACTAACCCTAACCCTAACCCTAAACCTAACCCTAACCCGAACACTAACCCTAACCTAACCTTAACCCTAACCCTAACATGAACCCTAACCCGAACCCGAAACCTAACGCTGACTCTAAGCCTAAAACTAACCCTAACCCTAAACCTAACACGAACCCTAACCTAACCCGAACCCTAATCCGAAACCTAACAACAAACCTAACCCTAAAACTAATCCGAACACGAACCCGAACCCTAAACCTAACCCTAACTCTAACCTTAAACCTAACCCTAACCCTAATCCTAACCCTAACACTAAACCGAACACAAACCCTAAATCTAACCCTAAACCTAAACCTAACCCTAAACCTAACACTAACCCTAAACCTAAACTGAACCCTAACCTTAAACCTAACACTAACCCTAACCCTAACCCTAAACCTAACCTAACCCGAACCCGAACATTAACCCTAACCCTAACCCTAAGCCTAACCCTAACCTGATCCCTATCCCTAACCCTAACCTTAACACTAACCCTAACCCTAATCCTAACGCTAACCCTAACCCGAACCCGAACCCTAACCTAACCCTAAGCCTAACCCTAACCTGATCCCTAACCCTAACCCTAACCTTAACACTAACCCTAACCCTAACCCTAACGCTAACCCTAACCCGAACCCGAACATTAACCCTAACCCTAAACCCTAACCCTAACCCAAACCCTAACCCCAACCCTAACCTTAAACCTAACCGTAAACCTAACTGTAAAGCTAACACTAACCCGAACCCGAACATTAACCCTAACCCTAACCCTAACCCTAACCCGAACCCTAACCCTAAACCTAACTTTAACCCTAACCCTAAAAATAACCCTAACCCGAACACTAACATGAACCCTAACCCGAACCCGAACCCTAACCCTAACACTAACCTTAAACTAACACTAACCCTAAACCTAATCCGAAACCTAACCCTAACCCGAACACTAATCCGAAACCTAACAATAACCCTAACCCTAAAACTAACCTGAACACGAATCCGAACCCTAAACCTAACCATAACCCTAACCTTAAACCTAACCAACACCCTAATCCGAACCCTAACACTAAACCGAACACGAACCCTAAATCTAACCCTAAACCTAAACCTAACCCTAATCCTAACACTAAACCTAACCCAAATCCTAAAACTAACCCTAAAACTAACCCTAACCCTAACCCGAAACCTAACCCTAAACCGAACCCTAACCTAACCCTAACCCGAACCCTAACCCTAATCCTAACCCTAACCCTACCCCTAAACCTAACACGAACCCTTACCCTAACCCGAACCCTGACCCCAACCCTAACAAGAACCCTAACCCTAATCCTAATCCGAACTCGAACCCGAACCCTAACCCTAACTCTAAATCTAACCCTAACCCTAACCCTAACCGGAACACTAAACCTAACCCTAACCCTAACCCTAACCCTAAACCGAACCCTAACCCTAACCCTACACCTAACCCTAACACGAACCCTTAACCTAACCCGAAACCTAACCCGAACCCTAAACTTAACCCTAACCCTAACCTGAACCGTACCCTAACCCTAACTGTAATCCTACACCTAACCCTAACCCTAACCCTAACCCTAAACCTAAACCTAATCCTAATCCGAACTCGAACTAGAACCCTATCCCTTACCCTAACACTAACCCTAACCCTATCCTGAACCCTAACACTATCCCTCACCCTAACCCTAAACACGAACTCTAACCCTAAACCTAACCCAAAACCTAAACCTAAATCTAAACCTAACCTTAAACCTTACCCTAACCCTATCCCTAAACCTAATCCATACCCGAGCCCTCAACCTAACCCTACCCTAAGCTAAACCTAATCCTAACCCTAATCCCAACCTGAACTATAATAACCCTAATGCTAAACCGTAACCCTAAGCCGAACCCTAAACCTACCCTAACCCGAACCCTAACCCGAACCCTAACCCTAATCCTAAACATAACATTAACATTAATTCTAATGCTAACCCCAACACTAAGCCGAACCTGAACCCGAAAACTGAACCCTAAACCTAACCCTAACCCGAACCCTAACCCTAACCGTTAACTCAAACCCTAACCCGAACCCTAACCCTAACCGTTACTCAAACCCTAACCCATCCATAATGCTAACCCGAAACCAAACCATAACCCGAACCCTAACCCTAACCCTAACACTAACCCTAACCCTAAACCGAAACCTAATCCTAACCCTAACCTTAAACCCTAATGCGAACCCAAATCCTAACCCCAACCTAACCAAAACCCTAACCCTAACCCTAACCCTAACACTATCAGAACCCTAACCCGAACCCGAACCCGCACGCTAACACTAATGCTAAGCCTAAAACGAAACCTATCCCTAACCCTAACCCTATCCGTTACTTGAACACTAACCACAACCCTAACCGTAATCCAAACCCAAACCAAAACTCAAACCCTAACCAAAACCCTAATTCTAATCTGAACCCTAACCCCTAACCCCAACCCTAACCCCAACCCTAACCACAACCCGAAGAGGAAAACTATCCCTAACACTAATCCTAACCCGAATCAAAACCAGAACCCTAACCCAAACCATAACCCTAATCCTAACCCTAACCCGAACCCGAACATGAACCCTAACCCTAACCGGAACCCTAACCCTAAACCCTAACCCTAACCTTAACTCTAACTCTAACCCTAACCCTAACGCTAAACCTAACCCGAACCCGAATATTAACCCTAACCCTAACCCTAACCCTAACCCGAACCCTATCCCGAACCCTAACCTTAACCCTAACCCTACACCTAATCCTAACCCGAACACTAACATGAACCCTAACCCGAACCCGAACCTTAACCCTAACTCTAACCCTAAAACTACCCCTAACCCTAAACCTAACCCTAACCCTAACCTTAAAAACCTAACCTAAACCTAATCCTAACCCTACCACTAAACCGAAAACGAACTCTAAATCTAACCCTAAACCTAAACCTAACCCTAACCCTAACACTAACCCGAACCAGAACACTAAACCTAAACTTAACCCTAACATTAACAATAACCCTAATCCTAACCCTAAACCTAACCCGAACCTGAACCATAACCCTAACGCTAACCCTAAAACTTACCCAACCCTACCCCTAACAATAAACCTAACCCTAACTCTAACCCTAAACCTAACCCTAACTGGAACGTTATCCCTTACCCTAACCCTAACCTTAACTCTAACCCTAACCCTAACGCTAACCCTAAAACTAACCCTAACCCTAACCAGAACCAGAACCCAAAGCCGAACCCTAACACTAACACTTACCCTAACCATAACCCTAACCCTAACCCTATACCTAACCCTAACCGCACCCCTAACCCTAACCGTAACCATAACTCTAAACCTATCCGAACCCAAAACTGGACAGGAACCCGAACACCAAGTTTAACCCTCACCATAACCAGTAGCCAAACCCGAAACCTAAACCTAACCCTAATCCTAACCCTAACCCTAACCATAACCCTAACCCTAACCCGAACCCTAACATGAACCCGACCCTAACCCGAACCCTAAACCTATACGTAACGCTAACCCTAACTCTAAACCCTAACCCGAACCGTAACCCTAACTCTAACCCTAACCCTATCCCGAACCCTAACTCTAACCCTAACCCTAAACCGAACCCGATCCCAACCCTAACCCTAACCCGAAACCTAACCCGAACCCTAACCCAAACCCTAAACCTAAACCTAACCCTAAACCTATCCCTAACCCTAACCTAATAGGAATCCGAAAGCTAACATTAACCCGAACCCTAAACCAAACCCGAACCCTAACCCGAAACCTTAAACCTAACCCTAAACCTAACCTTAACCCTAACCCTAACCCTAATCCTAAGCCGAACACGAACCCTAACCCTAACCCGAACCCTAACCCAACCCCTAACCTTAACCCTCATCCTAAACAAAACCCTAACCAAAACCCTAATCCTAACCCTAACCCTAACCTTAACCCTAACCCTAACCCTAACCCGAACCCTAACATGAAACCCAAACCCTAACTCGAACCGTAACCCTAACCCTTACCCTAACTCTAACCCTAAAATTAACCCTAACCCTAACACTAACCGAACCATAACCCTAACCCGAATCCTAATCCGAACCCTTACCCTAACCCTAACCCTAAACCTAAACCGAACCCTAACATAAAACCTAAACCTAAACCCTACCCGTAACTCTAACCCGAACCCGAACCCAAACCCTAACCGTATCCTAAACGGAACCATAACCCTAAACCCTAAACCTAACCCTAACCCGAATCCTAACACTAACCCTAAACCTAACCCAAAACCTAACCCTAAATCTAAACCTAAACTTAAACCTTACCTTAACCCTATCCATAAACCTAACCCAAACCCGAGCCCTCACACTAACCCTAACCCTAACCCTAAACCTATCCCTAACCCTAATCCTAACCTGAACTCTAACCCTAACCCTAATGCTAACCCTAACACTAAGCCGAACCCTAAACCTACGCTAACCCGAACCCTAACCCGAAACCTAACCATAACCCTAACCCTAACCAGATCCCTAAACCTACCCTAACCCAAACCCGAACCCTAAAACTAAACCTAACCCAAACCCTAACCTGAACCAGAAGACTAACCTAACCCTAAACCTAACCCGAATCCGAACCCTAACCCGAAACTGAACCCGAACACTAACCCTAACGCTAACCCTAAAACTAACTCTAACCCTAACCCGAAACCGAAACATAAGCCTAACCTGAACCCTAACCCTAATGCTAACTCTAACCCTAACCCTAACCCAACCCTAACCCGAACCCGAACCCTTACCCTAACTCTAACACTAAAACTAACCCTAACCCTAACCTAACCCGAAACCTAACCCTATCCCGAACCCTAATATGAACCCTAAAACTAACCCTAACCCTAAACCTAACCCGAACCCTAACATTAACCCTAAACCTAACCCTAACCCTAATACTAACCCTAACACTAACCCGAAATCGAACCCTAAATCTAACCCTAAATCTAACCCTAAACCTAAAGCTAAACCTAACCCTAAGAGTAACCCGAACCCGAACCCTGGCCCTAACGCTAACCCTCACCCAAACATTAACACTAACTCTAACCCTAACCCGAACCCTAAACTAACCCGAACCCTAAGCCGAATCCTTACACTAACCCATACCCTAACCCTAACCCTAACCCTAACACTAACCCTAACCGCACCCCTAACCCTAACCGTAACTCTAACTCTAAACCTATCCCAAACCTGAACCCGGACACGAACCCGAAACCCAAGTTTAACCCTCACCCTAACCAGTAGCCAAAACCGAAACATAAACCTAACCCTAACCCTAACCCTAAACAGAACCCTAATATTAAACCTCAGCCTAACCATAACACGAACCCTAACCATAACTCGAACCCTAACCGAACCCTAACCCTAACCCTAACCCTAACCAAAACCCTAATCCTAACCCTAACCCTAACCCTTACCCTATCCCCAACTCTAACCATTACCCGACCCTAACATGAACCCGAACCCTAACCCAAACCCTATCCCTAACTCTAACCCTAACCTGAACCTGAACCAAAACCCTAACCCTAACGCTAACCCTAAAACTAACCCTAACCCTAAACCTAACCTGAACCCTAACCCTAACCCGAACCCTAATACGAACCCTAACCCTAACACTAACACGAACACGAACCCTAAATCTAACCTTAAACCTAAACCTAACCCTAACTCTATCAGTAACCCTAACCCTAACCCTAACCCTAACCCTAACCCTAACCATATCCGAAACCTAAACCGAACCCTAAACCTAACACTAACCTTAACCCTAATCCTAACACTTATCCTAAAACTAAACCTAACCCTAAAACGAACCCTAACCCTGAGCCTTAACCTAACCCTAACCCGAACCCTAACATGAACCCAAAACTTAACGGGAACCCTAAACCTAACCCTAACCCTAACCCTAACCCTAACCCTAACCCGTACCATAAACCTAAACCTAACCCTAAACCTAACCGTATCCCTAACATAATTTGAACACGAACCCTAACATTAACCCGAACCCTAACCCGAACCCGAACCCTAACCCGAACCCGAACCCTAACCCAAACAATAAGATGAACCCGAAACCTAACCAGAACCCAAACCCTAACCCTAAACCTAATTCTAACCCAAACCCTATCCTTAACCCGAAACCCTAACCCTATCCTTAACCCGAAACCTAACCCTAACCCTAACACTAACCCGAACAGTAATCCTAACCCAAAACCTAACCCGAACCCGAACCCTAACCCTAACGCTAACCCTAAAACTAACCCTAACCCAACCCTAAAAGGAACCCTAACACAAACCTAACCTAATCCGAACCCTAACCCTAACTCTAACCCTAACCCTAACTCTAAAGCGAACCTAAACCTTACACTAACCCTAAACCTAAACCTAACCGAACCCTAACTCTGACCCTAACCCTAACACTAACCATCACCCCTAACTCTAACAATAACCCTAACCCTACCCAGTACCCTAATCCTTACACTACCCCTAACCCTAACCCTAACCCTTACCGTAACCCTAAATCTAACCCTAAAACTAACCGTAAACCTAACCCTAACCCGAACAATAACACTAACCCGAACCCTAAGCCGAACCCTAACACTAACAGTAACACTAACCCTAACCTGAATCCTAACCCTAAACCTAACCATAACCCGAACAGACACCATAACCCGAAGCCTAACTCTAACCTTAAATCTAACCCGAAACCTAACGCTAACCGGAAACCTAACCCTAACAGTAACCCTCACCCTAACCCTAACTCTAATCCTAACCAGAACCCGAACAATAACCCAAACCCTAAATCTAACCCTAACCCTTACATGAACCCTAACCCTAACCCTAACCCTAAACCTTACCCTTACCCTAACCCTAACCCTAACGGGAACCTGAACCCTAACTCTAACCCTAACCCTAAACCTATCCAAAACCTAACCCGTACCCGAAAACGAAACCTAACACTAATGCTAACCCTAAAATTAACCCAAACCCTAAATCTAACCCTAACCCTAACCCTAACCCGAACCCGAACTCTAACCCTAACCCTAACCCTAAACCTAACCCTCACCCGAACCCAAACCATAACCCGAACCCTAACCCTAATGCTAACACTAATCCGAAGCCTATCCCTAACCCGAAACCTAACATGAACTCTAACCCTAACCCTAACCCAAACCCAAACCATACCCCTAACCCTAACCCTAAACCTAATCCTAACCCGAACCCGAACCCAAACCCGAACCCAAAAGTTAACCCTAACCCTAACCCTAACCCTTAGCAAAACCCTAACCCTACCCGAACCCTAAACCTAACTCTAACATTAAACCTAACCCTAAACCTAAATGGAACCTTAACACTAACCGTAACCCTAACAATAACCCGAACCCGAACCCTAACCCGAACAGAACCCTAACCCGAACCCTAACCCTAACCCTAAAACTAACCCTAACCCTAACCCTAAACCCATACCGAACCCTAAAAATAAGCTAAACCTAACCGGAACCCTAAACCTAACCCTAATCCTAACCCTAACCCTAACCCTAAACGTAACCCTAAACCTAACCCGAACCCTAACATGAACCCGAACCCTAACCCGAACACTAAACCTATACATAACGCTAACCCTAACCCTAACCCTAAACCGAACCCGATCCCGAACCCTAACCCTAACCCTAACCCTAACCTTAAGCCGAACACGAACCCTAACCCTAACCCGAACCCTAACCCGAACCCTAACCTTAACCCTAATCCTAACATAAACCTAACCAAAACTCTAATCCTATCCCTAACCCTTACCCTAACCCTAACCCTAACACGAACCCTAACAATAACCTGAACCCTAACCCGAACCGTAACCCTAAACCTTACCCTAATTCTAACCCTAAAACTAACTCTAAACCAAACTCTAACGGGAACCACAAGCCTAACCCGAATCCTAATCCGAACCCTAACCCTAACCGTAACCCTAAACCTCACCCGAACCCTAACATAAACCCTAACCCTAACCCTACCCCTAACCCTAACCCGAACCTGAATCCGAACCCTAACCCTAATCCTAACCGTAACCTTAACCCTAACCCTAAACCTAACCCTAACCTGAATCCTAACCCTAAGCCTAACCCTAAACCAAACCCTAACCCTAAATCTAAACCTAAACTTAAACCTTACCCTAAACCTATCCATAACCCTAACCCAAACCCCAGCCCTCACCCTAACCCTAACCCTAACCCTAAACCTATCCCTAACCCTAATCCTAACCTGAACTCTAACCCTAACCCTAATGCTAACCCTAACCCTAAGCCGAACCCTAAACCTACCCTAACCCGAACCCTAACCTTAAACCAAACCCTAACCCTAACCCTAACACTAACCCGAAACTTAAACCTACCCTAACCCGAAAATGAACCCTAAAACTAAAGCTAACCCGAACCCTAACCCGAACCAGAAGCCTAACCATAACCCTAAACCTAACCCGAATCCGAACCCCAACCCGAAACCGAACCCGAACCCGACCCCAATGCCGAACCCTAACCCTAAACCTAACCCTATCCCTAACCCTAACCCTAACGCTAACCCTAAACCTAACCTTAACCCTAACCCTAACCTGAACCCTAACCCTCACCCGAACCGTATGCCGAAACCTAAGCCTAACCCTAACCCTATCCCTAACGTTAACCCTAACCCTAACTTGAACCCAAACCATAACCCGAATCCAAATCCTACCCCTAACCCTAACCCAAACCCTAACCCTAACCATAACCCTAACCCTAACCCTAAACCTAATCCAAACGATAACCCTCACCCTAACCCTAACTCTAATCCTAACACCAACCCGAAACCTAACCCCAATCCTAACCCTAAACCTAACCCTAACCCTAACCTGAACCCTAACCCTAACCCTAACCCTAAACCGAACCCATATCCTAACCCTAACCCTAACCATAATCCGAATCCTAACCCTAACCCCAACCCTAACCCTAAACCTAACCCTAACCCGAACCCTAACCCAAAACCCTAACGCTAACACTAACCCTAAACCTAACCATAAACTGACCCCTAACACTAACCGTAACCCTAACTCTAAACCTATCCCTATCCCTAATCCGGAACCGAAACTGAACGCCAACCTTAAACCTCACCCTAAACAGTAGCCGAACCCGAACCATAACTCTAAACCTAACATTAAACCTAACCCAAACCCTAACCCTAACCCTAACCCTAACCCTAACACTAACATGAACCCTAAACTTTACCCAATTCCAAACCCGAACCCTAACCCTAATCCTAACCCTAAACCTAACCAAAACCCTAATCCGAACCCTAACCCTAACCCTAAACCTAACACTATCTCTAACCCTAGCCCGAACCCTAACATAAACCCGAACCCTAACCCTAACCCTAACACTAAAACTAACCCTATCCAGAAACCGAACCCGAACACTAACCCTAATGCTAATCCTAAAACTCACTCTAACCCTAACACGAAACCGAACCATAAGCCTAACCCGAACCCTAACCCTAACGCTAACTTTAACCGAAAACCTAACCCTAACCTAAACCTAACCTGAACCCTTACCCTAACTCTAACCCTAAAACTAACCCTAACCCTAACCTAACCCAAACCCTAACCCTATCCCGAACCCTAATCCGAACCCTAACCCTAACCCTAACCCTAAACCTAACCCGAACACTAACATGAACAATAACACTAACCCTAACTTTAACCCGAACCCGAACCCGAAACCTAACCCTAACCCTAACCCTAACCTTAACCCTAGCCCTAACTCTAACCCTAATCCTAAACCTAACACTAACCCGAACTCAGACCCTAAATCTAACCCTAAACCTAAACCTAACCCTAACCCTAACACTAACCCGATTCCGAAACCTAAGGCGAACCCGTACCCTAACACCAACCCTAACAATAACCCTAACCCGAACCCTAACCCTAACCCTAACTCTAATCTGAACCCTAACCCTAACCCGAACCCTAACCCTAAGCCGAACATTACCCGAACCCTAACCCGATCCCGAACCCTAACCCTATCACTAACCATAACCCTAACTCTAATCCGAACCCTAACTGTATCCCGAACCCTAACCCTAACTCTAATCCTAACCCAAACCCTAACCCTAACCCTAACCCTAACCCTAACCCTAGCCCTAACACTAACCCTACCCCTAACCCTAACACGAACCCTTACCCTAACCTGAACCCTAACGCTAACCCTAACCCTAAAACTAATCCTAATCCGAACTCGAACCCGAACCCTAACCCAAACCCTAACTCTAACTCTAACCCTAACCCTAACCGGAACCCAAAACCTAACCCTAACCCTAACCCTAAATCTAAACCAAACCCTAAACCTAACCCTACACCTAACCCTAACACGAACCCTTAACCTAACCCGAACCCTAACCCGAATCCTAACCCTAACCCTAACCCTAAAACTAATCCTAATCCGAACTTGAACCCGAACCCTAACACTAACCCGAAACCTAAACTTCACCCTAATCCTAACCCGAACCATAATCCTAAACCTAACTCTAACCCTACCCCTAACCCTAACAGAACCCTTACCCTAATCCGAACCCTAACCCGAACCCTAACCCGAACTCTAACCCTAAACCTAATCCTAATCCGAACTCGATCTCGAACCCTATCCCTAACCCTAACACTAACCCTAACCCTACCTGAACCCTAACCCTATCCCTAACCCTATCCCTAACCCGAACCCTATCCCTACCCTAGCCCTAACCCAAACCTAAACCTGAATCTAAACCTAAACTTAAACCTTACTCTAACCCTATCCCTAACCCTAACCCATACCCGAGCCCTCACCCTAACCCTAACAATAAGCTAAACCTAACCCTAAACCTAATCCTAACCTGAATTCTAACCGTAACCCTAATGCTAACCGTAACCCTAAGCAGAACCCTAAACCTACCCTAACCCGAACCCTAACCCGAAACCTAACCCTAAGCCTAACCCTAACCCTAACCCGAACCCTATACCTACCCTATCCCGAACCCTAACCCTAAAACTAACCCTAACCCGAACCCTAACCCGATCCCGAACCCTAAACCTAACCCTAAGCCTAACCCGAATCCAAACCCTAACCTGAACCAGAACCCGAACACTAACCGTAACGCTAACCCTAAAACTAACTCTAACCCTAACCCGAAACCGAACCCTAACCATAACCCTAACCCTAACGCTAAACCTAATCCTTACCCAAACCCCACCCCTAACGCTAACCCTATCCCTAAATCTAATACAAACCCTAACCCGAACCCGAACCCTAACCCTAACCCTAACCCTATCACTAACCCTATACTAACCCAAACCCGAACACTAATTCTAACCCTAAACCTAACCCGAACCCGAACCGTAACCGTAACCCTAACCCGAACCCTAACCATAACCCTAAAACTAACCCTAACACGAATCCTAACACTAATCCTAACCCTAAACCAAACCCTAACCCTAAATCTAAACCTAACCTTAAACCTTACCGTAACCCTAACCGTAACCCTAACCCAAACCCGAACCCTCACCCTAAACTTATCCCTAACCCTAACCCTAAACCTAACCCTAAACCTAATCCTAACCTGAACTTTAACCATAACCCTAATGCTAACCCTAACCCTAAGGCGAATCCTAAACCTACCCTATCCCGAAACCTAACCCGAACCCTAACCAGAACCCTAACCCTAAACCTAACCCTAAACCTAACTCAAACCATTACCCGAACCCTTAACCTAAACCTAACTCTAATCTGAACCCTAACCCTAACCCGAACTCTAACCCGAACCCTAACCCTAACCCTAACCCGAACCCGAACCCTAAACCTAACCCTAACCCTGACCCTAACACTAACGCTAACCCTAACTATAACCCTAACCCTAACCCTAAACCGAACCCTACCCCTAACCTTAACCCTAACCCTAACATTAACACTAACCGTAATCCTAACCCGAACCCTAACCCTAAACTTAACCCAAACCCTAACCAGAACACTAACCCTAACCCTAACACTAACCCTAAACCTAACCCGAAACCTCACCCTAACCCGAACCCTAAACCTAATCCTAACCCAAACCCGAACCCTAACCCTAGCCCTTAACCTAACCCTACCCATAACCCTAACACGAACACTTACCCTAACCCGAACCCTAACCCGAACCCTAACCCTAACGCTAACCCTAAAACTAATCCTAATACGAACTCGAACCCGAACCCTAACCCTAACCATAACCATGACTCTAACTCTAACCCTAACCCTAACCAGAACCCAAAACCTAACACTAACCATAACCCTAACCCTAAACCGAACCCCTAACCCTAACCCTACACCTAACCCTAACACGAACCCTTAACCTAACCCGAACCCTAACCCGAATCCTAACCCTAACCCTAACCCTAAACCTAATCCTAATCCGAACTCGAACCCGAACCCTAACCCTAACCCGAACCCTAAACTTCACCCTAACCCTAACCCGAACCGTAATCCTAACCCTAACTCTAACCCTACCCCTAACCCTAACCGAACCCTTAGCCTAATCCGAACCCTAACCTGAACCCTAACCCGAACCCTCACCCTAAACCTAATTCTAATCCGAACTCGATCTCGAAACCTATCCCTAACCCTAACACTAACCCTATCCCTAACCCGAACCCTAACCCTAACCCTAACCCTAACCCAAACCTAAACCTAAATCTAAACATAACCTTAAACCTTATTCTAACCCTATCCCTAACCCTAACCCATACAAGAGCCCTCACCCTAACCCTAACCCTAAGCTAAACCTAACCCTAACCCTAACCCTAACATTAACATTAATTCTAATCCTAACGCTAACCGTAACCCGAAGCTAAACCCAAAAACCGAAACCTAAACCTAACCCTAACTTGAACACTAAACCTAATCGTTAGTCGAACCCTAACCCCAACCCTAATGCTAACCGGAACCCAAAACATAACCCTAACCCTAAACTTAACCCTAATCCTAACCTTAAACCTAACCCTAACCCTAATCCTAACCCTAACACTAAACCGAACACGAACCCTAAATCTAACCCTAAACCTAAACCTAACCCTAACCCTAACACTAACCCGAACCCGAACCCAAACAATAACCCTAACCCTAACATTAACACTAACCCTAACCCTAACAATAACCCTAACCGAACCCTAACACTAACCCAAACAGAACGCTAACCCGAACCCTAACTCAAACCCTAAGCCTAACTCTACCCTAACCCTAACGCTAACCCTAAAACTAACCCTAACCCTAACACTAATTCGAACCCTAAACCTAACCCGAACCCTAAGCCGAACCCTAACACTAACTCTTGCCCTAACCCTAACCCTAACCATAACCCTAACCCTAACCCTAATCTCACCCCTAACCCTAACCGTAACCCTAACTCTAAATGTATCCCGAACCCGAAACCGGACACGAACCCGAACCCCAAGTTTAACCTTCACCCTAACCAGTAGCCAAACCCTAACAGTAACCCAAACCCGAATCCTAACCATAACCATATCCGTAACCCTAACATTAACATTAATTCTAATCCTAACCCTCACCCTAACCTGAACCTGAACCCGAAACTGAACCCTAACCCTAACTCTAACACTAACCCTAACCCTAACTAGAACCCCAACCATTACCCTAACCCTAAACATAACCCTAACCCTAAACCTAACCCGAACCCTAACATTAACCCTCAGCCTAACCATAACACGAACCCTAAACCTAACCCGAACACTAACGCAAACCCTAACCCTAACCGTAACCAAAACCCTCATCCTAAACCAAACGCTAACCCTAACCCTAACCCTAACACTAACTCTAACCATAACCCGAACACTAATATGAACCCGAATCCTAACCCAAACCATAACCCTAACCCTAACCCTAACCTGAACCAAAACCCTAACCCAAACGCTAATCCTAAAACTAACCCTAACCCTAAACCTAACCCGATCCTTAACACTAACCCGAACCTAATACGAACCCTAACCCTAACCCTAACACTAACCCGAACCCGAACCCTAAATCTAACCCTAAACCTAAACCTAACCCTAAATCTAACACTAAACCTAACCAACCCTAACCCTAACTTGAACACTAATCCGAACCCTAACCCAAACCCTAACCCTAAAACTCACCCGAACCCTAACATGAAACCTAACCCTAACACTAACGCTACCCTATCCCGAACCCGAACCCGAACCCTAACCTTAATCCTAACCCTAACCCTAACCCTAACCCTAAACTGTACCCTAAACCTTACCCTAAACCTAAAGCTAAAACTAACTCGAACCCTAAACCTCACCCTAATCCTAACCCTAACCATAACCCTAACCCTAACCCTAACCTGCACCCAAACATGAACCAGAACACTATCCTGAACCCTAAACCTAAACCTAACCCTAAACCAAACCCTAACCCTAACCCTAACCCTAAACTGTACCCTAAACCTTACCCTAAACCTAAAACTAAATCTAACCCGAACCCTAAAACTCACCCTAATGCTAACCCTAACCATAACCCTAACCCTAACCCTAACCAGCACACAAACATGAACCCGAACCCTGTCCTGAACCCTAAACCTAAACCTAACCCTAAACCTAACCCTAACCCTAAACCCTAACCACAATCCGAAACCTAACCCGAACCCTAAACCTAACCCTAACACTAACCCTAACCCGAAACAGAACCCTAACATGAAACCGACGATAACCCGAACCCTAAACCTATACGTAACGCTAACCCTAACACTAACCTTAACCCTAAACCTAACCCTAACCCTAAACCTAAACCGAACCCTAATATTAAACCTCAGCCTAAGCATAACACGAACCCTAACCCTAACTCGAACACTAAACCGAACCCTAACCCTAACCCTAACCCTAAACAAAACCCTAATCCTAACCCTAACCCTAACCCTAACCCTAACCCAAACTCTAACAATTACCCTACCCTAACATGAACCTGAAACCTAACCCAAACCCTAACCCGAACCTGAACCAAAACCCTAACCCTAACAGTAACCCTAAAATTAACCCTAAACCTAAACCTAACACTAACCCGAACACGAACCCTAAATCTAACCTTAAACCTAAAGCTAACCCTAACTCTAACACTAACCCTAACCCTAACCCTAACCCTAACCCTAACCCTAACCCGAACCCTAATCCGAACCCTAACACAAACCCTAAACATAAAACTTACCCGAACCCAAACATGAACCCTAACCCTAACCCTAACCCTAAAGCTATCCCGAACCCGAACCCGAACCCTAACCCTAACCCTAACCCTAACCTTAACCCTAACCCTAACCCTAATCCTAACCCTAACCCTAACCCTAACCCGCACCCAAACATGAACCCGAACCCTAACCTGAACCACAAACCTAAACCTAACCCTAAACCGAACACTAACCCTAATCCTAACCATCATCCGAAACCTAACCTGAACCCTAAACCTAACCCTAACCCTAACCCTAATCCTAACACTTATCCTAACACTAAACCTAACCCTAAAACGAACCCTAACCCTAAACCTAAACCTAACCCTAACCTGAACCCTAATATGAACCCAAACCTTAATGGGAACCCTAACCCTAACCCTAACCCTATCCCTAACCCGAACCCTAAACCTAACCCTAAACCTAACCGTAATCCTAACATAATTCGAACACGAATCATAACATTAACCAGAACCCTAACCCGAACCCAAACACTAACCGAAACCGTAACATGAACCCGAAACCGTAACATGAACCCGAAACCTAACCATAACCCTAACCCTAACCCTAACCCTAATCCTAAAACAAACCCTATCCTTAACCGGAACCCTAACCCTATCCATAACCCGAATCCTAACCCTAAACCTAACACTAACCCGAACAGTAATCCTAACCCAAAACCTTACCCGTACCCTAACCCGAACCCTAAACCTAATGCTAACCCTAAAA
This sequence comes from Urocitellus parryii, assembly GCF_045843805.1. Lineage (NCBI taxonomy): Eukaryota > Metazoa > Chordata > Mammalia > Rodentia > Sciuridae > Urocitellus > Urocitellus parryii. Next base: position 24,135 of record NW_027552221.1, read on the forward strand.
CTGAACCTAACCCTAACCCTAACACTACAACTTTCCCTAACCCTTACCGAAAAACGAACCATAAGCCCTAACCCTAACCCTAACCCTAAACCGAGCCCTAACCCTAACTCTAACCCTAACACTAACTCTGAAGCAAACCCTAAACCTTACACTAACCCTAACCCTAACCTAACCCGAAACCTATCCCTAACCATCACCCTAACTCTAACCCTAACCCTAACCCTAACCGGAGCCCTAATCCTTACCCTAACCCTAACCCTAACCCTAACCCTAAATCTAACCCTAAAACTAACCCTAAAACTAACCCTAACCTGAACAATAACACTAATCCGAACGCTAAGCCGAACCCTAACGCTAACCGTAACACTAACCCTAACCCGAATTGTAACCCTAACCCTAACCCTAACCCTAACCCTAACCCTAACCCGAACAGACACCATAACCCGAACCCTAACTCTAACCTTAAACCTAATCCGAACCCTAACGCTAACCGTAAACCTAACACTAACTGTAACCTTCATCCTAACCATAACTCTAATCCTAACACGAACCCGAACAATAACCCCAACCCTAAATCTAACTCTAACCCTTACACGAACCGTAACCCTAACCCTAAACCTAAACCTAACCCTTACCCTAACCCTAAACCTAACCCTAAATGGAGCCTGAACCCTAACCCTAACCCTAACCCTATCCGAACCCTAACCTGTACCTGAACACGAAACCTAACACTAATGCTAACCCTAAAAATAACCCTAACCCTAAACCTAACCCTAACCCTAAGCCTAAACCTAACAGTACAGGAACCCTAACCCTAACCCTAAACCTAACCCTAAACCTAAACCGAACCTTAACACTAACCTTAACCCTAACAAAAAAACTAACCCGAACCCTAACCTTAACCCTAACCCTATTCCAAACCCGAACCCTAACCCTAACCCTAACCCTAACCCTAAAGCTCACCCAAACCCAAACCATAATCCGAACCCGTACCCTAACGCTAACACTAATCCGAAGCCTATCCCTAACCCGAAACCTAACACGAACCCTAACCCTAACCCTAAACCTAACCGGAACCCAAACCATAACCCTAACCCTAAACCTAACCCTATTCCTAACCCTAATGTAAACCCGAACCTGAACCTGAACGTTAACCCTAACCCTAACCTTAACCCTAAGCCTAACCCTAACCCTACCCGAACCCTAACCCTAACCCTAACTCTAACCCTAAACCTAACCCTAAACCTAAACCGAACCTTAATACTAACCCTAATCCTAACAATAACCCTAACCCGAACCCTAACCCTAACCCGAACAGAACGCTAACCCAAACCCGAACCATAACCCTAACCCTAACCCTTAAACGAACCCTAAACCTTACGCTAACCCTAAGCTAAACCTAACCCGAACCCTAAACCTAACCCTAATCCTAACCCTAACCCTAACCCTAACCCTAACCCTAAGCCGAACCCTATCATGAACCCAAACCATAACCCGAACACTAAACCTATACGTAATGCTAACCCTAAACCTAACCCTAAACCTAAACTTAACCATTACATGAACCGTAACCCTAACTCTAACCCGAAACCTAACCAGAACCATAACTCTAACCCTAACCCTAAACCGAATTTGATCCCGAACCCTAAACCTAAACCTAACCCTAACCCTAACCCTAACCCGTACCCTAAACCTAAACCTAACCCTAAATTGAACACTAACCGTAACCCTAACCTGAACCCTAACCCTAACCCTAACTCTAAAAGTAACTCTACCCCAACACGAACCCTAACTCTAACCCTAACCCTAACCCTAACCCGAAACCGAACACTAACCCTAACCCTAAACCTAACATTAACCCTAACCCTAACCCTAAGCATAACCATAACCCAAACACTAACCCGAACCCTAACCCTATCCCTAACTCTAAAATTAACCCTAACCCGAACATGAACTCTAACTCTAACCCTAACGCTAACACTAACCCTGACCCTAACCATAACCATAACCCCAAATTTTACCCTAAACCGAACCCTTACCGTAACTTTAACCTTAACCCTAACATTAACACTAACTGTAATCCTAACCCGAACCCTAACCCGAGCCTTTATCCTAACCCTAACCCTAAACCTAACCCGAACCCAAACCTGAATCGTAACCCTAACCTGTACCCTAACCCTAAACCGAACACGAACCCTAACCGTAACACTAACACTAACGGTAACCGTAACCGTAACCCTAACCGTAACCCTAACCCTAACCGAAACTGAACACTAACCCGAACCCTAACCCTAACCCTAACCCTAACCCTAAACCTAACCCTAACCCATACCCGAACACTCACCCTAAACCGGAAAATGACCCTAACCATATCCCTAACCCTACCGGAAACCGAACCCTTATCCTAACCCTTACCGTAAACCTAACACTAAACCGAACCCGAACACTAAACCTAAACCGAATCCTAACCCTAACGCTAACCATAACAATTACACTAACCCTAACCTGAACCCGAACCCTTACCGTAACCCTAACCCTAACTCTAACATTAACACTAATCCTAATCCTAACCTGAACCCTAACCCTAACACTAACCCTAAAAATAAACCTAACCCTAAACCGAACCCAATACCTAACCCTAACCCTAATACTAACCCTAACGCTAACCCTAAACCTAACCCGCACCCAAACCCTAACCCGACCCTAACCTAACCCGAACCCTAACCCTAACCCTAAACTTACATTAACACTAACCATAATCTTAACCCGATCCCGAATCCTAACCCTAACCCTAACCCTTACCGTAACCCTAACCATAACCCAAACCCGAACGCGAACCCAAACCCTAAACCTAACCCTAAACCTAACCCTAACCCTAACATTAACACTAATCCTAATCCTAACCCGAACAATAACCTGAACCCTAACCCTAACTCTAACCCTAACCCTAACCCTAACCCTAAACCAAACCCGAACCTGAAACCTAACCCTGAGCGGAACCCTAACCCTAAATCGAACACGAACCCTAAACGTAAGCCTAACCCTAACCCTAACCCTAACCGTAAACCTAACCTAAACCTGAACCCTAACACTAACTCGAACCCGAACCCTAACACTAACTCGAACCCGAACCCTAACCTAACCCTAACCCTAACCGTAACCGAACCCGAACCCCAACCCGAACCCTAACCCTAACCATAACCCTAACCATAACAGTAACCCTAAACCTAACCCGAACCCGAACATAACCCTAAACCTAACACTAACACTAATCCTAACACTAACCCCAACCCTAACCTTAACCCGAACCCGAACCCTAACCCTAACCCTAACCATAACCCGCACATTAACAATAACCCTAATCCTAACCCGAACCCTAACCCTAACCATAACCCTATCCCGAACCGGAAACCTAACTTTAACCCTAACCCTAACATTAACACTAACACTAATCCTAACCCGAACCAGAACCCTAAACCTAACCCTAACCCTAACCCTAACCCTAAACCCAACCCTAACACGAACCCGAACCCGGACTCTAACCCGAACCCTAACATGAACCCGAGACCTAACCTAAACCCTAACGCTAACCCTAAACCGAACCCTAAACCTAACCCTAACTCTAAAAGTAACCCTAACCCGAACACGAACCCTAACTCTAACCATAACCCTAACCGTAACCCTATCCCTAACCCGAACCCGAACACTAACCCTAACCCTAACCCTAACGCTAAACCTAACCCTAATCCTAAGCATAACCATAACCCTAACCTTACCCGAAACCGAAACATTACCCTAACCCAAACCCTAACATTAACACTAACCCTAATCCTAACCCGAACCCTAACCCTAACCCCAACCCTAAACCTAACCCTAACTGAAACCCGAATCCGAACCCGAACCCTAACCCTAACCCTAACCCTAAATTTAACACTAATCCTAACCCTAACCCGAACCCTAACCCTAACCCTAACTCTAAAAGTAACCCTACCCGAACACGAACCCTAACTCTAACCCTAACCCTAACCCTAAACCTAACCCTAACCCGAACCCGAACACTAACCTTAACCCTAAACCTAACCTTAACACTAACCCTAACCCTAACCCTAAGCATAACCATAACCCTAACCCGAACCCGAACCCTAACCCTAACCATAACTCTAAAATTAACCCTAACCCGAACACGAACTCTAACTCTAACGCTAACGCTAACACTAACCCTAACCCTAACCATAACCATAACCCTAACGCTAACACGAACCCGACCCTTACCATAAACCTAACCTTAACCCTAACATTAACACTAACCCTAATCCTAACCCCAACCCTAACCCGAGCCTTAATCCTAACCCTAACCCTAAACCTAACCCGAACACGAACCTGAATCCTAACCCTAACCCGAACCCTAACCCTAAACCGAACACAAACCCTAACCCTAACACTAACACTAACCGTAACTGTAACCCTAACCCTAACCCTAACCCTAACCCTAACCGAAACTGAACACTAACCCGAACCCTAACCCAAACCCTAACCCTAAACCTAAACCTAACCCGTACCCGAAACCTCACCCTAAATCGAAAAATGACCCTAACCCTATCCCTAAACCTAACCGGAACCCAAACCCTTAACCTAACTCTTACATTAAACCTAACCGTAAACCGAACCAGAACCCTAAACCTAAACCGAATCCTAACCCTAACCCTAAACCTAACCCTAACCATAACAATTACCCTAACCCTAACCAGAACCCGAACCCTTACTGTAACCCTAACCCTAACCCTAACATTAACACTAACCCTAATCCTAACCTGAACCCTAACCCTAACCCTAACCCTAACCCTAAACCTGACCCTAAACCGAACCCGATACCTAACCCTAACCCTAATACTAACCCTAACTCTAACCCTAAACCTAACCCGAACTCAAACCCTAACCCGACCCTAACCCGAACCCGAACCCTAACCCTAACCCTAACCTTACATTAACACTAACCCTAATATTCACCCGATCTCGATTCCTACCCCAACCCTTAACCCTAACACGAACCCTAACCCTAACCCTAACTATAAAACTAACACTAACCCGAACCCGAACCCTAATTATAACCTTAAACCTAACCCTAACCATAAACCTAACCCGAACCCGAACACTAACCCTAACCGTAACCCTAACATTAATACTAACCATAACCAGAACCCTAACCCTAAACAGAACACTAAACCTTACCCTAACCATAACCCTAACCCTAATATTAACACTAACCCTAATCCTAACCCGAACCCTAACCCTAACCCTTCCGTAACCCTAACCATAACCCAAACCCGAACCCGAACCCGAACCATAACCCTAACCTTAAACCTAACCCTAACCCTAACATTAACACTAACCCTAATCCTAACCCGAACAATAACCAGAACCATAACCCTAACCCTAACCCTAACCCTAACCCTAAAGCGAACCCGAACCTGAAACCTAACCCTAACCGGAACCCTAACCCTAAATCGAACACGAACCCTAACCGTAAGCCTAATCCTAACCCTAACCCTAACCGTAAACCTAACCTTAAACCTAACCCTAACCCTAACATTAACACTAACCCTAATCCTAACCCGAACAATAACCAGAACCCTAACCCTACCCCTAACCCTAACCCTAACCCTAAAGCGAACCCGAACCTGAAACCTAACCCTAACCGGAACCCTAACCCTAAATCGAACATGAACCTTAACCGTAAGCCTAACCCTAACCCTAACCCTAACCGTAAACCTAACCTGAAACCGAACCCTAACCCTAACTCGAACCCAAACCCTAACCTAACCCTAACACTAACCCTAACCCTAACCCGAACCCGAACATATCCCTAAACCTAATACTAACACTAATCCTACACCCTAACCCCAACCCTAACTCGAACCCGAACCCGAACCCTAACCCTAACTCTAACCATAACCCTAACATTAACAATAACCCTAATCCTAACCCGAACACTAACCCTAACCCTAACCCTAACCCTTACCCTAACTATAACTCTAAACCTAACCCGAACCCAAACCCTAACCCTAAACCTAAAGCTAACCTTATTTTAAAACTAACCCTAACCCTTACCCAAATCCTAACCCTAAACCTAAACCTAACCCAAAACCAAACCCATAACCTAACACTAACCCTATCGCTAACCCTAACTCTAACCCTAACCCTAACACTAACCCTAACCCTAACCCAAATCCGAAACCGAACACTAACCCTAACCCTATACCAAACCCTAAACCTAACCCTAACCCTAACCCCAAACCTAACCCTAAACTGAACATGAACCCTAACCCGAACCCGAACCCTAACCCAAACCCTAAACCTATACGGAACGCTAACCTTAACCCTAACCCTAACCCTAAACCTAACCCTAATCCGAACCGTAAACCTAACTCTAACCCTAACCCTAACCCGAACCCTATCTAACCCAAACCCTAAACCAAACCCGTTCCCGAACACTAACCCTAACCCTAACCCTAACCCTATCCCGAACCCTAAACGTAAACCTAACCCTAAAACTATCCCTAACCCTATCCTAAATCGAATGCGATCCCTAACATTAACCTGATGCCTAACCCTAACCCTAACCCTAACCTGAAACCTAAACCTAACCCTAAACCTAACCTTAACCCTAACCCTAACCCTAACCCTAACCCTAAGCGGAACACGAACCCTAACCCTAACCCGAAACCTAATCCGAACCCTAACCTTAACCCTAATCCTAAACGTAACCCTAAATAAAACCCTAATCCTAACCCTAACCCTAAACCTTACCCTAACTCTAACTCTAAAACTAACGCTAAAGCTAACACTAACCCGAACCATAACCCTAACCCGAAACCTAATCCGAACCCTAACTCTAACCGTAACCCTAAACCTAACCCGAACCCTAACATAGACCTTAACCCTAACACTACACCTAACCCTACCCCGAACCTGAAACTTAACCAAAACCAAATCCTAAACCTAACCCTAACCCTAACCAGAACCCGAACCCTTACCGTAACCGTAACACTAACCCTAACGTTAACACTAAAGATAATCCTAACCGAAACTCTAACCCGAGCCCTAATCCTAACCATAACCCTAAACCTAAACCGAACCCGAAGCGTAAACCTAACCCTAACGCGAACCCTAACCCTAAACGGAACACGAACCCGAACCCTAACCCTAACCCTAACCCTAAACCTAAATCTAATCCTAACCTGAACCCGAAACCTAACACTAACTCGAACCGAACACAAACCCTAACCCTACACCTAACCCTAACCCTAACCGTAATCCTAACCCTAACCCTAACCCTAACCCTAACACTAAACCTAAGCCTAACCTGAAACCTAAAGCTAACCCTAACCCTAAAACTAACCCTAATCCGAACCCTAACCCTAACCGTAAACTGAACACGAACCCTAACCCTAACACTAACCCTAAACCTAATCCTAACCTGAACCCGAAACCTAACCCTAACTCGAACCGAACACAAACCCTAACCCTACACCTAACCCTAACCCTAACCGTAACCCTAACCCTAACCCTAACCCTAGCCCTACACCTAACCCTAACCCTAACCCTAACCCAAACCCTAACCCTAACCCTAACCCTAATCCTAACCCTAACCCGAACCCGAACCCGAAACCTAACCCTAACCCTAACCCTAACATTTACACTAACCCTAAACCGAACCCAAATCCTAACCCTAACCCTAACCCTAAACCTAAACCTAACCCTAAACCTAACCCTAACCTGAAACCGAACACTAACCCTAACCCTAACCCTAACCCTAACCCTAAACCTAAGCATAACAATAACCCTAACCCTAACCCTAATCCGAACCCTAACCCTAAGCCTAACTCTAAAATTAACCCTAACCCGAACACGAACTCTAACTCTAATCCTAACCCTAATCCTAATCATAACCATAACCCTAACCATAACCCGAACCAGAACCCGAACCAGAACCCTCACTGTAACTCTATCCCTAACCCTAACATTAACACTAAACCTAATCCTAACCCGAACCCTAACCCGAGCCTTAATACTAACCCTAACCCTAAACCTAACCCGAACCCTAACCTGAAACCTAACCCTAACCCGAACCCTAACCCTAAACCGAACACGAAACCTAACCCTAAACCTAACACTAACGGTAAACATAACCCTAAACCTAACCCTAACCCTAACGCTAACTCGAATGCGAAAACTAACCCTAACCCTAACCCTAACCGAAACCGAACCCTAACCCGAACCCTAACCCTAACCTTAACCCTAAACCTAAAACTAAACCTAACCCGAACCGAAACCCTCACCCTAAACCGAAAAATGACCCTAACCCTATCCCTAACCCTAACCGGAACCGGAAACTTTACCCTAACCCTAACCCTAAACCTAACCGTAAACCGAACCCGAACCCCAAACCTAAACCGAATCCTAACCCTAACCCTAAACCTAACCCTAACCATAACCATAACCCTAACAATAACCCGAACCCGAACCCTTACCGTAACCCTAACCCTAACCCTAACATTAACACTAACCCTAATCCTAACCTGAATCCTAACACTAACACTAACCCTAACCCTAAACCTAACCCTAAACCGAACCCGATACCTAACCCTAAACCTAATCATAACCCTAACTCTCACTCTAACCCTAAACCGAATCCGAACCTTAACCCTAAACCTAACCCTAACCGTAACCCTAACCCTAAACCTAACCTGACCCTAACCCGAATCAGAACCCTAAACCTAACCCAAACTTTACATTAACACTAACCCTAATCCTAACCCGATCAGAATCCTAACCCTAACACTAACCCTAGCCCTAAACCTAAACCTAACCCGAACCCGAACCCTAACTCTAACGCGAACCCTAACATGAACCCGAACCTAACCCAAACCCTACCCCTAACCCTAACCCGAACCCTAACCCTAACCGTAACCCTAAACCTAACCCGAACCCGTACACTAACCCTAACAGTAACCCTAACGCTAATACTAACCATAACCAGAACCCTAACCCTAACCCGAACACGAAACATTACCCTAACCATAACCCTAACCCTAATATTAACACTAACCCTACTCCTAACCCGAACCCTAACCCTAACCCTTACCGTAACCCCAACTATAACCCAACAAGAACCCGAACACTAACCCTAACCCTAAACCTAACACTAACCCTAACATTAACACTAACCCTAATCCTAACCCGAACAATAACCAGAACCCTAACCCTAACCCTAAACCTAACCCTAAAAGTAACCGGAACCCGAAACTGAAACATAACGCTAACCGGAACCCTAATCCTAAATCAAACACGAACCCTAACCGTAAACATAACCCTAACCCTAACCCTAACCGTAAACCTAACCTGAACCCGAACTCTAACCCTAACTCAAACCCGAACCCTAACCTAACCCTAACCCTAACCCTCACCGAACCCGAACCCTAACCCGAACCCTAATCCTAACCCTAACCCTAACACTAACCAGAACCCTAAACTTAACCCTAACCCTAAACCTAAACCTAACTCGAACATTAAACCTAACCCTAACCATAACCCTAACCCTAATATTAACACTAACCCTACTCCTAACCCGAACCCTAACCCTAACCCTTACCGTAACCCCAACCATAAACAAACCCGAACCCGAAACCTAACCCTAACCCTAAACCTAACCCTAACCCTAACATTAACACTAACCCTAATCCTAACCCGAACAATAACCTGAACACTAACCCTAACCCTAACCCTAAACCTAAACCTAACCCAAACCCGAAACTGAAACCTAACGCTAACTGGAACCCTAACCCTAAATCGAACACGAACCCTAACCTTAAAAGTAACCCTACCCTAACCCTAACCTTAAACCAAACCTGAACACGAACCCTAACCCTAACTCAAAACCGAACCCTAACCCTAACCCTAACCTAACCCTAACCCTACTCCTCACCGAACCCGAACCCTAACACGAACCCTAACCCTAACCCTAACACTAACCGGAACCCTAGCCTTAACCCTAACCCTAACCCTTAACCTAACCCAAACATTAACCCTAACCCTAACCCTAACCCAAACCCTAATCCTAAACCGAACCCGAACCCTAACCAGAACCCTAACCCTAACAATAACATCAACCCTTTCCCTAAACGAACCCGAAATCTAACCCGAACCCTAACCCTCACCCTAAACCTAAACTTAAACCTAACCCGAACCGAACCCTTAACCTAACCCGAATCCTAACCCTAAAACTAACCCTAAACCTAACACTAAACCAAACACAAAACTGAACCCCAACCCAAACTCTAAAACTAACCCTAACATGAACACGAACCCTAACTCTAACCCTAACCATAATACTAACCCTAACCCTACCAATAACCATAACCCCAACCCTAACCCGATCCGGAACCCTTACACTAACCCTAACCCTAACCCTAACGTTAACACTAACCCTAATCCTAACCACAACCCTAACCCTAACCCTAACCGTAACCCTAAAGCTAACACTAACCGAACCCGAAACCTAACCCTAAACCTAACCCTAACCCTAACCTGAATCCGAACCTTAACCCTAAACCTAACCCTAAACCGAACCCTAACCCTAACACTAACCCAAACACGAACCCTAACCAAAACACTAACCCTAAAATTAACATTAAAAATAACCCTAATCCTAACCCGAATTCGAAACTTAACCCTAAACCTGACCCTAAACCAAACCCTGAACCTAATCCTAACCCAAACCCGAACCCTAACTCTAACGCAAACCCTAACATGAACCCGAACCCTAACCCAAACCCTAAACCTAACCCTAACCCGAACCCTAACCCTAACCCTAACTCTAAAACTAACCCTAACCCGAACACGAACAATAACAATAATCCTAACCCGAACCCTAACGCTAACCCTAAACCTAACCAGAAACCTAACCCGAACCCGAACCCGAACACTAAACCTAACCCTAACCCTAACACTAACGCTAACAATAACACTAACCCTAACCCTAACCCTAAGCCGAACCCTACCCCTAACCTTAACCCTAACCCTAACAATAACACTAACCGTAATCCAACACCGAACCCTAACCCTAACCCTAACCCTAACCCTAACCCAAACCCGAACACGAACCTTAACACTTACACTAAACCTCACCCTAACCTGAACCTTAACCCTAACCCTAACCCTAACACTATACCTAACCCTAACCCGAACCCGAACACTAACCCTAACCCGAACCATAACACTAACCCCAACATTAACACTAACCCTAATTCTAACCCGAACCCAAAACCTAACCCTAACCCGAACCCGGACCATAACCCTTACCCTAACCCTAACCCTAACCCGAACCCTAAACCTAACTCTCACCCTAACGCTAATCCTAACCCTAACCCTAACCTAACCCTAACATTAACACTAACACTAATCCTAACCGGAAACCTAACCCTAACCCTAACCCTGAACCTAAGCCTAACCCGACCCGAACCCTAACCCTAATCCTAATGCTAACACTAACCCTAACCCTAACCCTAACCCTAACCCTAACATTAACACTAAAACAAATCCTAACCCAAAACCTAACCCTAAACATAACCCTAACCCTAACCATAACCCTAAACCTACCCCTAACCCAAAACCGAAACCTAACCCTATCCCGAACAAAAACACTAACACTAACCCTAACCCTAACCCGAAACCCAACCCGAACCCTAAACCTAACCCTAACCCGAACACGAACCCTAACTCTACCCCTAACCCTAACACTAACCCTCAACCTAACACCAACCCGAACGTTAAACATAACCTAACCCTAAACCTAACATTAACACTAACCCTAATCCTAACCCGAACCCTAACCCTAACCCTAACCCTCACCCTAACCCTAACCCTAACCCGAACCCGAACACTAACCCAAACCCGAACGGTAACCTTAACCCTAACCCTAACACTAACCGAACGCGAACCCTAACCGGAACCCTAACCTAATACTAAACCTAATCCTAACCCTAACCCGAACCCAAAACCTAACCCTAACCCTAACCCTAACCCAAAACCAAACCCGAACCCGAACCCTAATTCTAACCCTAACCCTAACCCTAACATTAATACTAACCCTAATCCTAACCTGAACCCTAACCCAAACAATAACCCTAACCCTAAACCTAACCCTAACCCGAACCCGAACCTGAAACCTAACCCAAACCCTAACCCGAACCCTAACCCTAACCCTAACCCTAAGCCTAACCCTAACCCTAAGCCTAACCCGAAACCTAAACCTAACCATAACCAGAACCGAAACCCTAACCCTAACCCTAACCCCAACCCTACCATTAACACTTACCCTAATCCTAACCCCAACACTAACACTAAACTGAACTTTAACCCTAACCTAAAACCTAACCGTAACCCGAAACCGCACCATAACCCTAACCCGAACCCTAACCCTAACATTAACCCTAACCCTAACCCTAACCCTAACTATAACAGTAACCCTAACGATAACCCTAACCCTAACCCGAACGTGAACCCAAACCCTAACCCTAACTCTAACCCTAACATTTACACTAACCCTGACCCGAAACGGAACCCTAACCTTACCGTAACCGGATCCCGAACCGAACAATAAACCTAACCCTAACCGTAAAACTAACTCTAACATTAACACTAACCCTAATCCTAACCCGAAACCTAACCCTAACCCTAACTCTATTCCTAACATTAAACCTAATCCTAAACTGAACCCGAACCTTAACCCTAACCCTAACGCTAACACTAACCATAAACCTAACCCTAACCCTAACCCGAACCCGAACCTTAACCCTAACCGTAACCCTAAACCTAACACTAAACCTAACCCTAAACAGAACCCTAACCCGAACCCGAAACATAACAGTAACCCTAACCCTACCGTAACAGGATCCCGAACCGAACCCTAAACCTAACCCTAACCGTAACTCTAACCCTAACATTAACACTAACCCAAATCCTAACCAGAACCCTAACCCTAACCGTAAACCTAACCCTAACCCGAACCTGAACCCTAACCCTAAACCTAACGCTAACCCTAACATTAACACTACCCTAATCCTAACCTGAATCCTAACCCTAACTCTAACCCTAACCATAACCCTTACCCGAACCCTAACCCTAAACCGAACACGAAACATAACCCTAAACCTAACCCTAACCCTAAGCCGAACCTTAACGCTAACCCAAACTCTAACCCTATCCCTAACCCTAAATCTAACCCTTACCCGAACACTAAACCTAATCCTAAACC